>NW_015152617.1:28761-29874 GCF_000732505.1 Cyprinodon variegatus
GGATGGATGGATGGATGGATGGATGGATGGATGGATGGATGGGATGGATGGGATGGATGGATGGATTTACAGAAAGTTCACAGTAATTATTCTAATGAATAAAGGCAGGCGCATACATTTGTGCATGGGGTGCCGTTTGTAAAGTTAAGGAGTGAAAAATTAGGAGCAATATTTATGGTTATTTAGCGTGTTTAAAGAGAAATTTTTTTTGCATTAAGTCATTCGTTCATTTATAAAAATCTAAGTTCCAAACCAAATAGTCATTTTCCAAACCATAATATTCAGTTTGTTAAATAAATATTTAGCTTCAAACTAAATATTTATTTAACAAACGAAGTGTTTATTCAGAAAAAGAAATATTTAGCTTTTTGACAATTTTTTTCTAACTAACAATCTAAATATTGAGTTTGGAACTTTGATTTTTATAAGTAAATGTGAAAAAATTGTTAAAAAATGAATTTGAAAAAATAACCCCCTTATTTTTCTCTTAAAATACGCTAAATAATCATAGATAATGCTCCTAATTTTTTCACTCCTTAATTTTACCCACAGCACCACATACACAAATGTGTAACTTTACAAACTGGACCCCATATTTGGGCACAATCTTATTTTATTGATTTAAATATCTTTAGCACTAATTACTGGAATAGAACATTTGTCTGCTAAGCTCTTGGACCCTTTAGCTTCACATAAAGGTGGCAAACTGAATGGGAGCCCTAAAACAACTCTCAAATGATCTGAAAATAAAGATTGTTCAGCAGCGTGGTTTAGGAGTAGGAGATGTCAGGTTCCTATGGAAGTAAATATGTGCCATCAGAATTTGAATAAAAAATACCTCTGAAATTTGAATGTTGTAGTGCTTACTTTTTCAGTATTAAAATAAATTCAGAATATATTTTTAACCTAAAAAAAATTCAATGTCATTATTTGTACATAAAAAAAATTCAGTGTAATTTTTTTTACATGGTTGCAATTTTCAGTTATTAAAAAAAATCACATTCCTATTTCAAAGTGATCAAATTTTCAATATACATATTTTTCACTGTTTAAATTTTCAGTGTAAAAAAATTCAGCATATAAAAAATTCAACTTTTCAAAATTCAAATGCAA
>NW_015152617.1:33766-37041 GCF_000732505.1 Cyprinodon variegatus
TTCAAGATGGTTAAAAAAGAAAAAAAGACTGCTGTCATCGTTTGCCTTGGTTGTTGTTTTTGTTCCTGTTTCTGTGTAGCAAGATGCAGAATAGTGACCTTTGCTGAGTATTAACGGCGTTCAGGTCGGATGAATGCGACCTGGTTGTTCAGACATTTGAAAAGATGAGATTTGTTTGGGCCTGGGTCGCATGGAAACAATCAGATCTGTGTTGTTTAGACTGTTATTAAAAGATCATATCCAGGTCGCATATGGGCGAAAGAAAAAATAGATTTGGGTCACTTCGGCTGCTGCGTGAACGTAGGATTAGTTGTCAATCAACTGTTCAAATAGACATTTTACTAAAGTAAATATTGACCTGCTAAGTGATAGGTGTAATCCATGTGGATGGACTCAGGAATAAGAAATAATTAACTCGCAATCCATAATTGCTTCTCACTAGTCTGTGGGCCAGCGTTTACTTATTTAATAACCTTTTCTCCCTGAGATCAAATAGCAGAAATTAGATGACATTAAGTAAATACTAAAAAGGAATTTTTAGGTAAACTACATAGAGCCGTCTGACATCTTATTGTTTCTGGGCTGCATTAAAAAAACAGTACCAGTATACCCACTGCTCCAAGGACCACTACACCGCTGGCTGCACTTTATCACTAAACACTTAAACACTACGTGGCAATAAAGCTGTTTCTATATTTATTTCACTGAATTTAAGCATTTTAGCATAGTTTAGGTTGGAGATACTGGAATCGTGTATAAAACCTTATTATTTTGCATGTGCTCAATATTTTCCAAGACCTAAACTTGAAATACTATGAATTTTAAACTATAAAGAAAACTCAATTAAGCAAGTAGATAAATACAAAACTTCATGTAATATACGTTTATAGAAAGTGCAGAAAATCTATTTAGTGAATGTTTCTAATCAACTTGCATACATAAATTCAGTAAATAGCGACATATCCTGCACTATGCAGCAGCGGGACCCTGATGGGAACCTGTTTTCCATCCTCCTCACGCACAGACAGATCTGAAACCTCACCTGAGGGACGCTCCGCACCAGGCCGTAATGCTTAGCCAAGAACGCCAGCAGTTTGTTGGAGGGTCTGTCGTAGGCCAGCAGCTCCGGCTCCACATTCTGATGCTACAGCAGAGGACAGAAAGAGGCCAGTGGCGATAGTTAGACGTCAGAGCAGTGGATCTTGGTGCCCCCCCCATTGGATTAAAACAAAGACTGAGTGCCCCGCCCCCCAGCCAAACCTTTTTGACACGTGAACAAAGACCAGTCAATAGAAGTAAATCATATTACAATAAATTAAACTCAAATCAAAATATTCCCACTTTTATTAACTAAATAATTTTACTGTGTAACAGATCTAATGTGGCGCTCAGTACATTAAAATCTAAATTGGTCACTTATTGCACCTTCTGCTTGTTTATAAGAGTCGATGTCACTAGTGAATCGTGACAGTTCTATTCATTCCTTCACGCCTACTGTAATTACACACATCACCACTAGGGGGTGTCATTATCAACTAAAGGCCTGAACACTCTGAATATGTAAGAATTTTTAATCTCTGATCCGATTTTTTCTGATGTCACACTGACTTCGTATAGAGAGGCTCTGGCTAGACAGGGTGAGCAAATCTGCTCAGATGTTTTTCTCTTTACTCTCTGTGCAAATATTCACAAATAAAAAATAAAAATAATATGGCATTAGTGGACATGCTGGTGGAGAACGTCAGTCATCCAGGTCATAGTCTTTAAAAAAAAGTATTGAAAGAGCTTCCTAGACGGGAAGAGAAAACAAAGTCCAGTAAATTGTTTTTTAAAAATTTTTTGGAAGTCATATGTGGATGCACTCTTTATACTGTATATATCCCATGCATCTTCTTCTCTTTTTGAGTATTTCAGTAAAGAGTAGATTTCTCCACTGTGAGATCAATAAAGTCAATCAATCAATCAAAACAATTTCCAGCATTTGGCTTGAACAGTTTATGAAAAGTTATTTTTTTTTTAAAAGAAAAAAACACAGCTGCATTCTATAAAGCAAAGCCTCACTTAAGGAGTCTGTGCAGCATTTCAAAACGGGACAGATAGAGAATGTTCATATATTAAACACATAACGAGATCTATGTCTAAAGAAAAGAAAAACGCAACAATAAACTCTGTGGGACGGTTTCTATGGTGATTGAGAGGTGATTCTCAGAGAGATCTGGGAAGTTTATCAGAGTTTTTCTTTCTTTTTTCTTTCATAAAGAGGTGAGAGAGATATGCTGCTCTGACCTGCTCTGTCTGCTCCTCCTTATTCTGGTTTCTGTGAGGCTCAAAGAGGATCACTACTTTATCCTTTTTCTGTCCTCCTGAACTCCTATCATGGGGAAAGTTTTCTATTTTAATGTTTCATTCATTGTTTTTGCTCCAGTCTGTCCTGCTTACTATAAACGCTACATGTGACTCCACACCGACTCTTTTTTCCCCCAAAGCGGATGTGTTTTACTTTGTCTCTCTTCCTGTCAGACCCATGAATTTGCTGCTGAATTGCTGCGTAGTCCTACTAAAATCGACCTGGGCTCTATCTCAGTCGGAGCTACACTGCCCCCTACAGGAAATCGTGTCGGGTGTGATCATCCCCACAATCAAAACTCCAGTCAACATTTTATCAGCAGACTTTCCTTTTTAAACATCGAAAAGTTTAACCTGCAGCATGTAATTGAACAGCTCCAGCCCATAGCCATGTCTCTGTAGGGTTTCTGCAACGTAGAAATCCAAAACACACAGCGGCTCTGCTTCAACGTGCACACCATTTCGATCCTGAAAGAAAATGCATTTAAGCCCATATGGAGGACTGGGATTTGAAAGAGCAAAATGACTAACAGGACTTAAAACAGCCCCAGACTCACCAGCAGAAACAGCTTCTTGTAGCCGACCTTCAGAAATCCAACAACCAGACCACGCCCTCTGTGTGTAGAGAACAGGAGAGAGCTGCTATCAGCGCAGAGCAACACGCTAGGAGGGGCCTGGTTCCAGCTGTCCACAGAACCACACTTTGCTTAATAGGAGAATATCAAAATAAATCATGTGGGGAAAAATAAACATGAGCCTCCTTTACATTTCCAGATTAAGGAGAATAATCGCATAATATGATTTAAAGGAAAAGTCCGGTCGTATGCAGAATTCTAAAATCTAAAAGTACTTTAAGTACGAAATTATTCCATCCTGTTCAATAAATGATCAGTGTTTTTAATTCAGAGTAATTTTCATGTGAATGTGCT
>NW_015152617.1:38686-39745 GCF_000732505.1 Cyprinodon variegatus
TAATAGTAAATCCCCCCCGACTCTAACAAAGATTTCATTTTATCTGATTTTTTTCTTATTCTGAATTTTACTCTCATATTATTACTATGTTATTCTTGTCATTTAAAAAAACGTCTCATTTTGCTCCTAATTCTCTGCTGGAAAAGTGTGTAGAAATAAAATATGTCAGAAACAACATTGCAAAAAAAACACTCTATTTTTACTTGAGATAAAAACCAGTTTAGATAAATAATTAAGAGCTCAGCATCTCATCATCATGCAGCTGTTAGATGTTTCCATCTTCCCACTCAGAAGCAGCGCCTCTGCTAATCCCTGAAAAGCACTTTGGAAAAGGCGTTGGGAGGAATCTGGGATTTACCGGTTGCTCTCTCCGTCCTTCATCAGGTACAGCTGGTGCTTCTGGGACTGCAGTTTGGAGGCACTTGTTATAGGTGCTGGGAGCTGCTGTGCCTGTGGAGGAGAGAAGAACCGACGTCATTAGATCAAACAGAAGGAATCAGTTGGGCATAATTTACCCACTGATTCTGAAAATGACTGAAACAGAAAGTTTAACCGACCTTTGCTCAAAGCCAACCTGTTCTATCACAGAGGATTCAAACACAGACGTGGAGCACAGAACATTTTACACTGTTTATTATTGAATCGCAGCAGAACATAATGGTGAGACGATCAAAGACAAAAACATCACCATCCCATCTGTTACTGGAAGCTCTGAAAAACTCAAGAGGATTTTCTCCAAACACTAAATCTCAGAACATTTCAAACCAAACAGACCCTTAAACAGAGACTAGTTCGTCCTAAAGACGTGGTGGATGCAGTTCAATGCAGGGAGGAATGATCTGATCTTTATATTGGAGAAACCAAACAACCTCTCCACAGACGCATGGCCTAACGCAGAAGAGCGCCCTCCTCTGGACAAGACTATGCAGTCCATCTGCACCTTACGGACAAAGAAGACAGGTGGTTTGAGAGGGGCGTGAAGGGAGCACCTATGTTAAAGGAATAGTACACCCAAAACATGATTAGCCTTCATTTTCTACTCACCCCCATGCTGAACAA
>NW_015152617.1:40314-41922 GCF_000732505.1 Cyprinodon variegatus
TTGTTCAGCATGGGGGTGAGTAGAAAATGAAGGCTAATCATGTTTTGGGTGTACTATTCCTTTAAGAAAGAAAAACCAACCTTAACCAGAGGGGGGGGGGGCCTCAGAGTTCATCTTTCAGAAACCTACAATGCAGCGATAGAGTTGATTCCTTCCCGCTATCATCGCAGCCCCAACCCCTTTACAGGAGAACAGAAGACCTCGCCTGTTTATCCAGGCCAACAATTCCCTTTAACGACCCCCATTCCAAAGGGGTGGACCCATTCATGTGTTTCTATTTGCATGTTTTCTAAACTAAAACCAGGCTTTGTTGGGCTGCTGGATAAAACCTGGAACTCAACGCTATTTCTGACATTTTGAATATAAAAAGTTTCCTGGATAGAAGAGAAACGTCTTCAAACTTGGAAACAAAGTCCAGTGGATTGATTTTTAACTTTTTTGGAATGACTCTGACCTGGATGACTGAGAATCTTCACCAGCATTTTACACTTTTTTATCATCTATAAAATGAGCATTATATTAAATAGCGCTGACTAACTAGACCAACATGTCATTTATTCTAATTAAGAACACTGACTGCACAAAGCGCCTTTTCTTTGGTTTCCCTTGGCTCTCCTAGTGTTCATCAACAGTCAGGCAGCCTGTCTGGGACTTGAACATGCTGCTGACTTCAGGCTGGATGAAGGTGGATGCATGGATTACACTGCAGGGCCTGAGTATGTTTGTTCTGATGACCTGAACTCTGTTTTCTTTCTCTTCTTCGTAGGTCTGTCCAGCCTGATTCCGTCAGTCTTAACATGGTCCTAAATGGAATAAAAGATCCACTTGGTCCTGTCAGTCCAGTGTTTGGTTCTATCTCTCTCATGGGGGGATTTACCATTAGTTGCTTAGTGCCCCAAGTTCCTGGAGGCCCCATAAAACTCTGTTTACGTGTATATGTACATGTATATTGCTTTTTAAAGTACATTTCTGTCATTGATAGTCAATGGTTGAAACTTCCAGTCAAAATGGACAAACCTCACCTTTGCTGAGGCTCTCCCAAGCTCATCAACAACAGCTGCAATTTGGTCCTGAAGATCAGTCCTGTGAAAGTCCAAACAACAGAACAGAAAGGTCAGCAGTGGAAGGCAGAGACAATAATTAGTGTGGAAAGAGCCGGGTCAAAAGGTCAATGCATGCATGAAAAGCTAAAAACACAGTGAGAGCCCTGCTTACGGTAGGACCCATCCTCCATAGCTGCCCTGGGAACCAGAGACTGATGATAACTTTGGTCTAAATGTCAGCGCCTGGTAGCCACTCTGTGATTATCCTCAGACGGAAAAAAGTGCATCTAAGAAAAGTTTGTATGGTATTGCAGCACGGCTGCTGGAAGTGGGGGTGCTGCAGTACCCCCTAGTGGCAAGAGGGAGATAATAAAAATGTTTTAAAAATACTTTGCACAGTTTGTATATTTCTTATGAATGGTTTGAGAAATGAGTTTGACTTTTTATTCAACTATTAAGTGTATTTGGATTTTTATTTAATTATTTTGAGGCCTAATCAACACTAGTTCTCGAAAGTTACGTTGTCGTGTCAACATCAAGCAGGCTAGTGGTCGCCGAGTAACGA
>NW_015152617.1:43209-44978 GCF_000732505.1 Cyprinodon variegatus
GGCTATATGAGTTTTAAAATATCGGCATATCGGATATCGACCAAAATCCCAATATCGTGCATCCCTATCATTAATTCTTTTTGGTTTGCGTAAAAGGATTTTGGAGCTAATAGAGTCACGTGTGACATAAACACAGTGACTCAGGTTCCTGCCAGCTGACCAAATCTATGGTGTTACAGTTTTATTAATTAATGGATCAGATATTCACCTGGGAACTGATGATGTCTCTGTGTTCCACAGACCCAGGTTCCACTGAAGTGTATATGACAGTAAAGTAGTGAATCTCAGTCTATATACTTATTTATTTTTACTGTATTTTAAATAGACCTATAGGCCCATAAGTATTTTGTCCAAAAAAAACAAAACAATTTTCAGAGCATCCCCTGTTCAAAATGACTTCCTGTAATGCAGCAAGAACCAAAGAGCTGAGCTGCTTCCACCTCATGTTGGAGGAGCTGAAATTATCTATAATGCAAAAAAGTGAAAACAGTAACAGCCAATAGACATGTTATCTCCTGCTGCATGTGCACTGGATTGTATTATTCTCCCGTCTGCTGAGGAGCTTTATGGAGATTCTGGTTTGATTTTGCAATAGGACTTGGTTCAATTAGCATGGTGGAGATGTGATGGATGGCCGAACCGCACAGAGAACCTATGAAGAAAGCTGCTGTCCAGAGGAATCAGACACACCCATCAGTGTTGATGACAAACACCAGAAACAACAACACATGATCCAGAGGCAGCAAGCCAACATACTTTATATATATATACTAACATATACATATATACATATATACATATATAATAAATATGATATATTATATAATACATATAAATATTCACATTTATATACATAGACATACATTTATATGTATATAAATGTATGTCTAGGTATACATAAACACATATATACACACACATAGATATGTATATATATATATGTATATATATATATATATATATATACACATACACATATATCAGACTTGTATATCTGTGGGAACAGCTGTATCGTCTTTCTAATGTTTTAAGTTTCTAGGACTTTGATCTCCAGCTGATTTCCAGTCCAGATGATTCAGCAGAGATTCCTGGAGAGCAGCTAACCTGAGCGACTCTACTTTAACTCACCTCACTGCTGATTGGCGACTTGCAACCAGAGTGTGATCCAGGATGGAGATCCTGTCTGAGAAGATGTGGTTAATGTCAAAGGGGAACTCCATGGTGCAGACCGCTGGTAGCTCAGCTCTCCTCACACTGATGGAGGTTAGCTAGAAACACCGGAGCGATGGCTGCAGCTTCGCTAACTGGCTAAACACTGACCGGGTTATTCCTCCGGTTAGACCAGCAGCACCGCAGCTCTCTAACGCCGCTATGTCTGCTGTTGACACCGACCAGATGCTCCTGTTGGATGAGAGGAGCTCATTTCTATCGATGCTCCATTGTTCAGCTGAGGCGCAGCGTCATTCCCGGTATTACCGTAAAACTCCGACAAGGATTTCAGGCGCGGTGCTTACAGCGGTAAGATCAGACAGACCAGTCTCTCTACAGGACGTCATAGCAACGCATAAAACTACATGTATGGTTAACAGTAACAACATTCACAAAGTGTTTTTTTTTTCGAAGTAAATTTTAGTTTAAGTTTTAGCAGCCGCATGGTTTAGATGTTTTACGGTAAATACAGAGGAAGAGGTTGTGCTTGACAGGCAGCCCTGCGCATAGATATCCATAATAAAGGCTAGATGTCTTACGGCGGAGTCTCAAACGTCATC
>NW_015152618.1:0-1585 GCF_000732505.1 Cyprinodon variegatus
TTGATAAACAAATAATCCCTCTATACTGAGCCTGATCTCTTTGTATCAGAGATTTTCTTACCTTTTAGAAAAATGTCCCTTGGGGTAAAACTCCCCCTGCAACCCCGATTTGCATTTGTATAGCTCACAGCATGTTCATTTACATGTTAAAGCCTCCCCTAGAATTCCATGGGGGGGGAGGCATGGGGGGAACTCTGCCTAAGAATGTCCACGTCAATTTCTGACAATTTACGGGAGTTTTCGGCGAAGCCTGCAAATTGCCATAAACTGCCGCTAACCTGAAGTTCCACGACAATCTACAGTGCCGCATATTAACGAAAATCCCACTTTTCATGCAGTGTATTGGATGTGAGTGTTATGTGTGAATGTGTGTCCATGTTTTTTTTTTTTTTTTTTCTCTGTGGCGCACTAGGGAGGGAAGGCGTGATTGAGATGGTGAGTGTTTTTTTTTGTTTTTTTTTCTCTCCCAAGTTGGGGCCTCAACTGCCCCCTCTCCCAAATACATCTCAAGTCTCTGCTAACTGCGGAGCCCATTCACTCTGTCCTGCTCTCCCTCCGCTGGCTGGCGTCGGGGCTCGCCGGTGCACTGGTGGAGCTTGGGGTCTGGATTCCCGGGTGGCTACTGGCTCATTCCTGGCGGCCTCTCCGCAGGCCCCGGCCGGCCGGAGGCCTTGCTGGGGCTCCTGTCTGGGGGTCGGGCGCCCCTGGGGCCTCGGATCCCTGGGGCCCGGGACGTTTCACTTCGGGGTGGGGCTGGGTGTTCGGGGATTTTCGGTGCCGGTACCTTCGCTTCGATGCCGGTTCCTGGGCGATGCTTTTTTCGATGCCGGTTTTGTGGTATCGGTTCGGGGAGGAGGAGAGCTGCACGGCGTGGTGAGATGCAGGTCTTGGGTTTTGTTTTGGGCTCTGGTTTTACCATTTGCATTTTTCCTCTTGCATAGGGTTAGGGTTAGGGTTAGGCTAACCCTAACCCTAACCCATAGGGGAATTTTTTTCGGTGGGGGGGAGTGGTTGCGGGTGGGTCGGTGTCTGGTGTTCACTGTTGCTTTGTGGGGGCCTTTTTGCTTGGCGGTTTTTCTTTGGAGGGATTGGCATGTCTGTTTTCTCAGGGGGCAGGCGGGCCCGTTGGGTGGGGGTCCTGCTGGCGGCGTGCCGCTGGTGTGTGGGAGTCTGGGCGGCTCTGGCAGGGGTGGTGTTGAGGGGCTGGTGTGGATGGGCTGGCTGCGTTGATTGGGTGTTCGGGTGGGTTTTCCCACTTAGAGGCATGGTGGAGCTGCTTTGTCCCCGCTGATCGCGGCGGGTGTTGCTGCGGGGTGGGTGGAGTGGCTCCGCCCGGTGCGCATCAGGGGGCCATAGTGGTGGAGCTGTGCGGATGAGTTGGGTGTTGCAGCCGGTCGCCGAGGCTTGGTGCCGGGGGGCAGGGCGTGTTTTGGTGCTCTGTGGGGCCGGGACATTTCGGTCGGTGCCGTGGGGGAAGCGGTGTTCGGTGCCCGGCCCTACTTCAGGGCAGAGATGGCAAAAGTACTCACTTTCCGTACTTGAGTAAAAGTACAGATACTTGTGTTAAAAAATACTCTGGTAAAAG
>NW_015152618.1:3730-6848 GCF_000732505.1 Cyprinodon variegatus
TGCATGCAGAAAGGGACGGTGATTTTATTCCCGGTCTGCCTGCAGACACGAAAGATGCATTTCTGAAAAACAAACGCACCGACGGATACCAGTCACATTACGGCTAGAGCTTTGCCAGTATACCTCCCATAAGGACATTTACGAAAAACTGAGACTGGAGAGAAAGAATAGGGGGTCAAGTTGAAACTGACTATGGGGGCTTTTTGTCTTTCCTTCTCTTTTCTTATAAAAGGAAAGAGAGAGACGATAAAGTAAAACCCCATAAAACTAATGAGGCCGAAGCCTGAATTAGGCAACTTGTTTGTCTAATTCCAAAGTTGGTGGAGTGAACTAGACGGTACTATATATATATATATTTTTCTCTTTTCTCTTCTTCTTTTTATTATTAATCTCTTTTTTCTTTTCTCTAAATTTCTCTTCAATTTTCTTTTCTTCTTTCCTTTTCACTGACGGAAGCATTTCTTTGACGGACAGACTTCCTAGACGGACACATTTTTTGGCGGACGCATTTCCTTAGCAAAAAGCAGCTCACTGTAGCTTATAGGTAAAAAGTTTAAAGCACCAAGGGATCTGACGTAAGACATCAAGGTTTAATTTTATACACAGTGTGAACAAAATTTGTGAATGATGGAGGCAGGTGGACTAGAAAATTGAATCCAGAAATATCTCGTTAGCACCAGAAGGAAGAAACATAACTTTTGGATCTGATTAGACAAACCAAGTTCAATTTTAGTAACTATTTTTCTGACAAGGACCCTGAACAGGAACATGTGGAGCAAAACGGGGCTCAGGGAGGTGAGCAGGCACTAGACACTTCAGAGGGTAAGAAAAACCTCCTATGAATACATCTAATATTGCAGAAACAGAGCCTATTATTGACCCAAGTCCATACCAAGGTGTCAGAGAAATGTTTCGCAAGGCTGGTGATGCAATGTTTCCATCAAACCCATGTGTGCAGATGGCTGTTATGGAGTTGCATGAAGGTCAGATAAATTGTGAAATAAGGCCTACAGAGGAAGAATTGAGACAAGAGGTACGAAAGGAGTTTCAGATGCAAGATTTAATAGAGGAGGCGGTAAATAAAGCATTTCAGCAAATGTCAACAATTGATAGAATGGGCACAGAACATGAAGGGCACAATCTAGGGGCAGCTGACAGTCTAAGAGGGAGGGATGAGCAGAGGAAGCCACATACGGATAGCAATGAGGAAGACATGATACAAATGGAAACGAGAAGATTAAAATTGTAACTACAACTGCAGGAGATGGATCAACAGCTGGCAGAAAAATGGATGCAGTTAAATAAAGTAACAGACAGACAAGGGGTGTTTAAACATGAGGAACAGTTATGGGGGACAGGAGGGAGCTACGAACATGGGACAACTGCACACAGAGGGTCAGTGCTTTTTCATGATAAATGACAGGATTGATAGAGCTGTGGAACTAGTCAAGGATGCCATAAAAATAACACAGAACAAGCTTGCCTACTCACAGCTGCCTGACCCCGCTGGAAGCAAATATAACCTGAGTAAGGAGAATAATAGAAATGACAGGGAGATGCCATTAGTTCAGACATACAACGATGCAGGTAGAGGACAAACGGTCAGCTACAACCCCCTAACATCTACTGATAGTGCCTTGTTTAGATACAAACTTCCAGATCCTAAAAAAGCAGCACAGACATAGATTAAGGAGTTTTTATCTGTTTTTAGCGGACAAACTTTAGCGATCGGTGACCTACGGGCCTGCTTGGCAGCCAACCTGGAGCCACATGAGCTGCACCACATAGAGGTACACGCGGGGACGAGTAACTTGATATCTTCTGCCCCGCTTGCCCCTGTGTCGGACCAATTTTGGGCAGCCCTAAGAGCTACCTACCCGAATGAAACAGACTGTAATCTTATAAAGGAACGGATAAAAGGAAATAAAGAAAAAAACACTCAGAATAACAATACCCAGACAAATAAGACTAACCCTGAATGTGTGACTCTTGCCAGCATGCACGTGGAGGAGAACTACCAGATGTACCAATACGCACCGGCAGCAGCGTTTGCTGGGGGACGTGGCAGAGAGAGGGGCAGAGGATACGATCAAAACGACAGGTATATCACTTGCTGGGTCTGCGGACGAATGGGATATAGAGCAAAGTGGTGTCAAAACGATTATCCTACACACCGTTCGCAGTCCCAGAGGAGTGAGCTGAGGGAGGGACAGAGATGCCAATGCCGCAAGCCGCCCCACCCCCAGCAATACTATGGAGGCCGGGATCCCATTAGTTGTGTAGTTACAGTGTGGATGTGGTTTTTGAGAAATTTCCAGCAGCAGTGATAGATATTTTGATTGAGGGCAGTAACTGTCCTATTATGGTTGATACGGGGGCCAGATACAGCACCCTGAATCTTGATGTCCCCGCCTGCCAAAAAACTACACAGGTAATGGGATTTTCAGGAGAAAAACAAACAGGCCACTTTTCAGAACGCCTTAGAGGTCTTCTCCTATTTGAAAATTCAAACATGTCATTTTTGGGAGACGCTTAGAATTAAAAATCATTGGGTGTGAAAATTTATTTTGGTATCTAACTTGAGCAAATAAATCTTGGGTTTCTATAAATGTGCACATATAGTTTAACACGGATCCTAACATCAGGCTGAAAAGCACTGGTGCAGAGGTCTTAAGACCGGACTGGTGAAAAGTTAATGATTTTTGTTTAAATTTGGAAAATTCCTCTATGAAGATAAATCAAAATTGATACTGATGGATTAAACAAACTTTATGTGGCCAATATCTGTCTGTCTGTCTGTCTGTCTGTCTGTCCTAAATGTGGAATGCATGTGAGGTAGAATGTGTGTGGTGAAGTTGAAAATGATTAAGAATATTTTTGAGGTGACATTAACATGATTTGCATTTTTACAGGATTGAGAAGGAGCACTGGGGGCATAACAGAAGGGTAATCGTATCAAACATGTTGCTCAGGGGCCCCAACTATGAGAGGCTCTGACAAGACCAGAGCAGGTTGCTGTTATAAAGTGTGAGGTAATTTTTGGGTGTGGAGTGCCGCTGAGATACTGTAGATTAATAGATTGTAGATAAAAAAATAATAATAATAATTATTATTATTA
>NW_015152618.1:7955-14010 GCF_000732505.1 Cyprinodon variegatus
AGGCCATTCTGGTGAGCTCTGAGTTTGTTTTAATTCCTCTCTGGTTCTGATATGACCTATGAGGTACAGATTGATGTGGTGGTTTGAAGCTCACAGACTTTTGTTGGGGTGGAATTGCGCCCCCATTAAGAGCGGTCATGCTGACAGAGGCCTTAAATGAATGACATGATGAACCAACAACTTCTTGAAGGAGTCGGAGGCACCACTGGGGTTTTTGTTGTCTTACATGTTTGTCGTTGTTTGTGTATGTATGTTTGTTTGTTTTTTCCTGTTTGTTTACAAACATCTTAGCCTTTATAGAAAAAAAAAGACGTGGCACGCATGTTAATTTTGTTTGAATAGTTTTGACTACACTACGGATGGAAATGTTTCAAAATGAACAATGGACTATTTGTTTGGTGAGACATTGGACACTTTCTTTCTTGAGTCACAGGATGGATTAACCTACAAGGGGCACAGAGACTAACTTTGCTCCTAAACTTCAGAAGGAAGGATGATGTGCAGCTGCTAAGATGCACACATTGAGGAAATGACTGGATGCCCACTGCTTCAGATGAGAACAGGCCACTGGCAGTGATGGGATGATGGAGGTCATGGGATCATCGGACAAGACGGATGAAAAAAGATAAGTGAACTGACACACCAGATTTCTTATTCACAACGAAAGATTATGGGCAACTTATTTTAACCCGGTTTATTAATACAGATCTATGAATAATATATTTGCTTTACGGGGATCAACAGGTAGATGTAATATCTTTTTGTGAACCGTTCCACCCCTAATATCCTGAGTGAACGCTGGCGTGGATGTCGCCGCTTCTCACCGCTGCTCAACAATCCTGACGGCGGTCTCCTGTTAACAGCTGACCTATCCGCGGCCTACCTGTCTATAGCCCACCGGCCCACCTGTCAACAATCGACCATCACCAGCGGACCAGCCACCGGCCCACCTGTCCACAACCGACCCGTCATCAGCTGACCGGCCACCGGCCCCTCTGTCTACAGCCGACCCCGCCACCGGCCCACCTGTATACAGCCGACCCATCAGCCCACCGGCCCACCTGTCTACAGCCGACCAGTCATCAGCCGACCGGCCACCGGCCCTCCTGCCAACAACCGACCCGTCAGCCGACCGGCCACCGCCCCACCTGTTTCCAGCCAACTGGTCAACGACATACCTGAGGATCCCTGGCCCTCCAGCCCTTCTTCCGTATTGGATGATGTGGATCCTCCGGTCGCTGTGGTGGTTTACGCTCGGCTGCCTTCTGGTGTCACTTGCCCAACTGCAAGCTGACGCTCTGTTCCAGTACTCCGTTGTTGAACTTCTGAAGCTCCGACGCCATGTCGACGTCCTCCAGCCTCCACATGGTTGCTCCATCCCCTCCGACATTGCCTTTCAGCCCAACCGGAAATACATCCATCGTGGATCGCGTGGTAAGCGCTTTCATAGGAACCCCGATCCCTCCATACAGACTCTGCTCACCACGCGCCGCCGCCCTCGTCACGCCTGCGGGGTGCTAATCCGGCTACCCTGGCTAGCTTACCCAGGGTGGCTAACCCCGCCCCCAAACTTAACTCTGCCACCGTCAGTCTCGGTCTCTTGAACATCCGCTCACTCAGTAATAAGGGGCTTTTAATCAGAGATGCCATTGCAGATCATAATCTTGAATTTTTATGTTTGACAGAGACCTAGCAGCTTCCTAATGATTTTATCTCTCTTAACGAGTCTGCACCACCTGGCTTTGTTTACGTTTTTCTCGTGCTTCTATACGCGGCGGAGGTCTCGCATTGTTTCATCGCGAGAGTTGGAAGGTTGTCCCAATTCCTGCTGCTCCTGTTTTTTGTTCTTTCGAATATTCCGCCTCACTGCTGCCCGGACCCTCTCCCACAGGTATCACCACCGTCTACCGTCCTCCTAAATATAATAAGGATTTTTTGACTGACTTTTCTCAGCTCCTCACACATCTCNCTCCCCCTGCAACCCTTATTTGCGTTTGTATAGCTCACAGCATTTTCATTTACATGTTAAAGCCTCCCCTAGAATTCTATGGGGGGGAGGCATGGGGGGAACACTGCCTAAGAAAGTCCACGTCAATTTCTGACAATTTATGGGAGTTTTCGGCGATGCCTGCAAATTACCGTAAACTGCCGTTAACCTGAAGTTCCACAACAATCTACAGTGCCGCATATTGACGAAAATCCCACTTTTCATGCAGTGTGATACTGCTGATGACACAGGTAAAGACTTATCCTTCAGGGGGTGTGGGGACACCTGGCCCCCAAGACTCTTATGGTTCAAAGCTGCCGTGGTAACAGAGGGTAACCTGATGGACTTGTCTGAACAGCAAACTTTTTTTGCATGTTGGAGAGGATCACTGCTCCAAGATACACTTTCTCTTCCAAGACCAGTAGCGGGATGGCTCCTGACCAGTTTCCCACGTATACTGTAGATCCACTCACATAGACACACAAACATACTGTCACGTAATAACACACCCACACATGGTTAATGACTCGAAGAACACACAAGGGTCCACATGGGAATGAGGTTTTCTTTCATGCACTAACATTCACAGATATAAGGTTTGATAGGGGAGTTTTAAAGAGGGGTAATCTGCGCCAAGCTGGGTTTTATCTTAGAGATTAAAGAACTTTAATCATTTTCAATGGGGAGGGGATAAAAGTAAACTGAAATGCAGTTATAGGTTTAGATAAAACTACAACTTAAGATGCTATGATGTAGGAATAGTTTTAAAATTTCTTTAGGTAATCCATGAATTGAGTTTTACAATGTGTAAAAAAGGGTTAAATGTTTTCTAAATATCTACAGGTTCCTTGAATGAGATTATATTAGTTGCAGTAGTTTTGAGCTTATATGAATAAAATAATGAGCAGAAACATCCATAGGATGTTCAGGTTGAATACATACTGGTATAAATAACTTTCAACTGCCAGGCATTGAAAGGTAGGTTATGTTTAATGTTTAATGTTTTTGGGGATTTTTTATTTTTCATTTATTTATTCATTTTTGAATAGACACCGAAATAATCTGCTGAAAAAACACAGAGTCCATGGATAATTAATTTAAATGTAGTAAATTAAGTGGTGATTTAATTGATAAATGTAAAGTAATTGTGGATAAGAATATCTGGTTGTGACTGCACTTAGATTTTGAGTGAATAAAGAATTGCTCATTAAAGACACTGCTTATCCTGATAAGAACATTGACTGCACTCTCTGTGTGTTGAAGGATCCCGGAGGAAAGAATTGTTGAACTGTGATGAGAAACACCATGAGAACCACCAGGTGGATTCAGCATCTATCCGCCATCGGACAGCATGGAGACCAAAGAGGCTTTGGAGGAGGCCATACTAGACTCTGATTGATTAATTGGATTGATGAGTGATAGAGACACTGAAAGAATTCATCATCATCAGTGATATTCATCATTTGTTTTTAACTCAGACCAGGATAATTCTTGATTTTTACCTAATTGTGATGTATATGTTTTGATTTATTTTGATTTGGTTTTGATGAAAATCATGGAAATATTTTGCTCCAGACCGACCAAGATCAAGTTTTATGCCACTTTTGCTTTGATGTAGAAATAGTCAGAACCTGATTGGCTTAAAGGTTCTTTAAGTAGTTGGTAATGATAATTATCAGATTCAAAAGTTTTCTTGCTCAGATTGGCTGTGAGTGGGATTTCCCTGGGGTCACCCCGGTTTTTACTACCTTTTAGAGAGGGTAGCGTTTTCCGGTGGAGAACGGCCCGACCTGTCCTGTGACGTCCCCTACTGTGACTGACTGGTTGGTAAGTTTGGATGGATGGTTTATCCATGAGGAGCGGTCACATTTAGGAGGCCTCCAGGTGGGAGTGAGAGTAGATGAATTTGGCCTTATTAGATTTATAGGCTTAGGTTATCTAGTCTAAGGTAACTTAAAATAATGTGCGCATAGGAAACTAAAACAGCTTTCCTTTAATTAGTTGACACCCAAATTGTAGTTAAATGCTGAAACTGTGTTTTTTTCAGTGAGAACATTTGGTCTGTGAAGTTTTTGATTATGATTACTTTTGATCCCTAATTAATGATACATCACTAATTATAGATGCTCTCTGAGTCACCTGGTCCTTCGAGGATGTGTCGCTTCCTGTGTTTTAAGTTACCTGTAAAAACGGTAACTTATCAGGGGGAGTTGTTAGGTGTATTATTTATACATCATGTGCATTGTTATTCTGTTAGCCAGATTAAGACAGAGTAGAAGGCCTTCCTTCACATTGTGGATGTCACTGTGTGTACGGAGGTCATCTAATTAGCTTTCATGTCTTTAAGAGTACACAGGATAAGGGCACATCTTGGAGCAGGTCTGATAGAGGATAGCTATCTGTAACCCTGAAGCATAGAAGCAAGCTGCATGAAGTTCAAGACATGGATGGCGTGTCAGTTTCTGATACGGACAGCTTAACATCAACATGATGCATCACATGAACTCATGAGCTATAAGAAGCAGGAGATGACCTTCTTCGGGGCTAAAACTTTGCCGGAGGCTCGCGGACGTGATTTTGAGCCCACAGCTGTGCAGCTCCAAGCATTTTTCTCTGTCCTGTACTCCTGTTTTATAGTCCTTTTTATATGGTTTTACCCAGTTTGAGTTAAGAGTAGTAAATAACTTGCTCCCAGGAAAAGAACCGGTGAGGAGGCCCCGGGGGCACAACAGCCTTTTTTACAAGGGGACAAATCCTCCTTAACACCTCCAATAAAAACCTTCCCACGGGTATAGATGAAAACATCATGGGCTTTCATCAGATACAGTCCAAGGAGAACAGAGTCTCTTATTGGAGCGACATGCACATCCCATTTGAAAGTCTTAGATCCAATTTCAGACGTCACAGTGAGACCACGTTTGGCTTTCATGCAATCTCCAACTCCTGCATTCAGTAGGTAGGTTTGGCGAAGCTCTACAGATGCTGTTTTGCTTTTCAGGAGACTTTGGTATAGCTCTTCCGATATTACAATTGTTTGAGCTCCTGTGTCTGCTACGGCTTGTGTTGAAATGCCATTTATGATCAGAGGAACTTGTAAACTCTCACCTCACTTCTTGGTGCAGCCAATCTGCTGCCCTTGTAATTGTGGATCTGTGATAGGGGCTCCGTCTGACTGGTCTGTGGCCGTTTCATTATAATAACATGCCACAGGGCTGGGTAGCCTACCACAGTCCTTTCTGAAATGTCCTGTCTCTCCACATTTAAAACATGGGCCGGCTGCTCCACGATTTGGGCTTGGTGTTTTAGAGCGTCCTTTGTTGTGTTGCACCTGTTGGTAACTTTGCTTTCTTTCTTGTAAAAAGCTCTGGACTGCTTTTGTCTGTTGGGCTCTTGTGTTGCCAGGCTGGAGACTTTCAACCTGCACCTTCAAATTTCCAACCATGTTAACAAGAGTCTTAACTTGTTCCACTAATGCAACAAACTGGTCAGATGTAACATACTGGGGAGTCTGGACCCTGTGTGACACTGTAGCTGTGTCTTCACACTTGTGTTTTCAACCCACCAGATGCGTCTTGCTCTGTTCTTTATCTCAATGTCTTTGAAGTTATGCTCATGGGCCTCCACCAACTGTGGGCCTCAACAAGGGAACTTTGATCATGATTCATAACTTCATAGGCCACCTTTTGATTTCGTAAGCCTTTGAGGAAAGCATCAGTTGCTAACTGATCCTGTAATTGGAGGTCTACTCCTGAATAGGCAAGTGTGACTAGGCTTCTCACCTCCTCTGCAAACTCAGCTGATGTTTCCCGTCCTTGTCTGAGTTCTGATAGCTTCCTCCTTATGGTGCTTGGGGGGTCTTTTTTCCCAAAATGTTGAGCGAGTTGCTCCACTAGCAAAACATAATCTTCCCTTGTGCATTCTGGTAATGAGCAGACGTACCGCACTGCAGCTCCTCTTAAACACTTATGTAGTCTGTCCACTCGCTCTACAGCACTCCATCCATATTTCCTTGCTTGATGTTCAAACGGCATCAAAAATGAATCCCAATCCTCATTTCCACCCCCCCCC
>NW_015152618.1:14150-18083 GCF_000732505.1 Cyprinodon variegatus
GGTGTGGGTTGTTGTACAGCAGATTGTCCTGTAATGTGTCAAAGGACAGGGGCCAGTATCATTTGAAGATTTCTTGTTTGTTGATTTTGATTTACCAAGACAGCTTGTAACCATTTAGGAGCTGTTTCTGCCTCCCCAGGGGCTGATGTAGGGCCTTGTAATTCTTCTGTCATGTTTTTATTTATTTTATAACGTTTTTCCGTGTACTTCCTGTTACGCTCTTATTGTGAAGGACCTTCAGCGACTTCAATACTTTTTTTTTTCTTCTGTAGCGTAACTTGACCTATTAGCTCAGGATACCTTTTTTTTTCTTTTTGGATTAACACAGAAATTTTAAGAAGATCCCATTTCTAACACCGGTTGTCGTGTTTTACCTTCCTGTATCTGAAGCTTCAGCACATTTCAGAGTCCAAAATGTGAATTTTTAAGGTGAACAAAAAGTTAAAACTAAAAGGTTTAATGTCTCATGTAAATGTCAGTTCTTTGTTTTTAAGCTGAATCAATGTTGTTACTCCTACTGTACAGTAGGGGGTGCTGTAGCTCAGTTGGCAATAAGCTGCATGCGAGTAAGAAAGTTTCTGTTACCTTCCTGTCAGTCAGTGCTCAGGGCTTAATATCCCACAGACGAGAGAACGAAAGAAGGCACTTTTTTTGTTAGAGATGACGACTGAGTGCACATTTGTTTGAATGCAGCTTGATGAGGCTAGCAGCAGATTTATGGACCTACAGCTAAAAATTTTGCAGCCCTTGGACAGTGGAGCAAGGTACAGGTTTAAGACTTTATTTGTTTATAAAGTTTGCACCTTATGTATTGTTTTTTATGTTCTGTGTCAAAGAGAGGCATCTAACCAGATGTATTTTATGTTTGTTTGTTTAGTTTTCACGGTGTAAATTGGTTATGAATCCATTAAATGGAAAACAACTCCACCCGTCGAGGCTCTCAGTTTCTTCTTTGGTCTGAAGGACTGCTACAGTGAAAACTCGTCGCTGAGTGAAAGCTGGCCCCACGGTGGACCAACGCAAGCCACATGTCAGCCAAGAGAGACTACTCCTATCAAGATTAATTGCTACTATCACTGCACTTCGTATGAAACTCTAACTTGGTTAGTCACAAGTGTTCAGGTATTATACTCTGTAAAATCTTTGCTGATAAAGGAACAAAATGTTGTGCCCCACAGAAGAACCTGAAAGCATAGAGCAGCAAAAGGTGAGATCCAGTAGTCGTGAAAGACACTTAACTCAAAAAGGAAAAGAAATGCATGAACAGAACATGAAGAAAAATGAAAGAGCATTTAACAGAGCATATAATTCTTGGAAGGAGTATGCTAAAGAAATCAGAACAAAATTGATGGCTTTTTGCTCACCTGAAAATTTAAACACATCAGAGAGAAACATGCGGTTGTGCAACAATATTTAGAGCTCATCCTCCACAACCAAAACATCACCCCAGAAATAGTAAAAACAATGGATGCCTGTAGTGCTTACAACAGACATTTGTGAGATCATTGCTAAACGACAAGAAAATATTGATCAGCCCTTAAAAAACAATATACCCCACCTTTCATCAAATCACAAAACCACGCCCACATTCCAAAGTGACAGCTGGAAGTTCCGCCTCAATTAATATAAAATTTATATAAAATTAATATAATGTGTATATAAAATTAATATAAAAATAATGAATAAAATTTTTTTTATTAAAAATTGAACTAAAAAATAAAAATGCATATAAAAATTAAAAAAATAAAAGTTATTTTAATAACGGTTATGATGATGATTAAATTATTATTTTTAAGTATTTGTATTGATTTCTTTTATAATCACTGTTAGCACTCCATATCAATGTCTGCCTGCAGCATCTGGAGCAGCTTTGATATTAACTCACTCACACTCACACTGCAGCCACCCCCCAACCCCAACCCCTCACTGCAGCTTCTGTGGCCCCCACACTCTGCCTGTCTATGTGGCCCTCTGCCTCATTGACTAGGATGCTGCAAGAATATATATATACACAATAAATCATGATGTACATGTATATGTATCGGGTTATTGAAAACCAAATGTGTAATTTTGTCCATTTATACGTTTTAAGCGTCCCACATGTGCAGTAGAGGCTTCAATAACGTCACAAGCCGTCTTACTCCTTGTTTACGGAATTAAACATGGAGGGAAGGGTTAGATCGCATCTAGCCGTCTTTCCCAAACTTAAAAACACAATCTTTTTTAAGATGGTTGGAAAAAAAAAACTGCTCCCCCACATTATCATCCAACCATGTTGTTGTTTTTCTAGCCTCTTCTGTGCTCGCAGGTCACAGGGGAAAAGATCTGGGTCACTTTAGGCTGCTGTGTGAACGCAACCTTTCTCCAGCAAGGATGGGTGACTTAGTGACAGCTGACCGGGGCATTCTATACAAAGGCGACAGTGTCTGTCTTAAGGCTCTCCTGATGCCAAGGGGTTACACCATGAGGAGCTCGGACCACGCCACACTGTTATCTAATTCGATAGACCTGTTCTCACTCAGGAAACATCTTCTCAGTAACATTCTCAGTAACATTCTTTTGGTTACTGTACGGGGGGAGGGGGGGGGGATCATGTGTTTTTGCATCCACCTCAAAAATATGTAGTTGCGCCCCTGCCTGTAAGAGAAGAACAAATAAACGCAGATAGAAATCTGGAGCATTTACTCTCATTAGAACAAGCGATACAAGAATTAAACGTTTCTGTCCCTCAATCAGTGTTGCAAGAAAATGAGTCCTTAACCCCCCCTAATCCTACAGTCAGTTTCAGCAGCAAGGAGGGCATATCAATCAGAGGGTTGAACCATTGATTTGGTTTAATCTTATGGTCTACCAGTCTTTAATTTAGAAATTGGTGACTCATTCTTTTCTGACCATATGCCTGTTTTATTTGAGACAACGCTGTCCCGTGGAAAAGCTAAAACTCGAGCTGCAGCTGGGCTCTGTAGTGTTTGTAACCCTATTACTGCTGGTCAGTTTTCTTCTGTTTTTAATCAGAACTGTACCATTCCAGAGGATGTGGGAAATAACACTGAGGAACTCAGCAACTGGTTTTATTCTACCAGTAAAGCAGCCTTGGATTTGGTGGCACCGCTAAAAATTAGATTTCCTAATTCCAAGCATGAACCCTGGTTAAATGAAGTCTCTCGGGCTGCCAGGAGAGACTGCCGCAGAGCAGAACGCAAATGGAGAAAGGACAAATTACAGGTGTCTCTCCAAACATTAAAGGAATGTTGGTGCCGTTATCAAAGGATTGCAAAAGGCAGCCAAAGAAAATACCTGTCGGGTTTGATTGTATCAAATAGACATAATCCTGCTATCCTATTTAAAATTATTAACTCTGTTCTAAACGATTCACATAGTGGCTTTATGGAGACCTCACCTGCTGCAACCCAGTCTCATGGGAAAATGTACCTCCACTACGTTGGTCCACACTGCAAAACGTAGTGGAGGTACATTAATGGCCATTTTTTTTGTGGTACTGTTACATTTCTTCTGCCTATACCCTTTCTATTGTTTTACGTCCTAGTCACGTGACTTTCAAGATTCCAGCTGGGAGAAGAAAAAAATATATATATGGCCGACATTCGCTAATTTTTTTGTGTAAAGATTAATAACTTGAGTTTGTTTTTGTATTAAAATGAGTTTTGAAAACATTTCTATTGAGAAATGTATAGTTTGTTGTCAGAATATTTACTCAGGGAATGTACATATTCACTTGCTTGTTCGTTTCTTGCAAAGATTTTTCAAGATAATGTGAAACTGTAACATTTTGGTATAAACATGGCTGATATTTCTCTAACTTTTAGTGGGAAAATCAATAATTTCAATCAGTTTCTGCATTTAAATGGGTTTTTGATTACATTTATAGCGAGAAGTGTAGGGTTTATTTACATAATATTTACTTAGTGAACA
>NW_015152618.1:19633-21000 GCF_000732505.1 Cyprinodon variegatus
CATCTCGCAGTCAGCTGAGCAATAACAGACTCGGCGTTGCTTTGGTGGAACAAGATGGCTGTTTGGATCTGCTGGACTAGCTAGTCCAACAATGGCTGTGTCCTAAAGATTGCCCTATATAGTGGTTATGCCATTTTATATGAGTGTCCGAATTTTGGGTGGATGAAAAAGTTTTATTTCTCACAATGCATCTTGAAAAGTAGCAGCAACCATGGTCACTAGACCATATATCCCAGAAAGCTTTGCAAGTGCTCACCTTGCAGTGCATCATGGGATTAATTTTTGGGGCAAGAAGAACAAAGATGGCACAATCCACTCATTTTCTCCTCCAACTGGCTTTATTTATTTTTTTTCTGCCTTAAAGCTTGACTTCCTGTTTGTATGGGAATCTAGTCGGATCGGGTTTGTGCTTAGTTCGTCTCCCTCTAGTGGTCTGGAGCACTTCCGTTTTGTGGGGTTAGGGCAGTTTATATAATAAACTTTTTTTCAGGGTAAAATCTTTTACCCTGAAAAACATCAACGCTCTCCATTCCTATTCCTTCCTGTAGCAACACTTTACACCAGCTGCACTTCATTGGCGGTTATTTCACCTCAACTCATGACACGGGTCATATTTGCTGTGTCCATCGAAACCACCCCAAAAAACTTCAAATCTACAGCACCATTTTTTGCAGCTTGTTTTACAGACTAGAAAGGGGCACTGCCTTGATTCATGATCCTGAGGAACATTTTGTGGCTTAGGCTGTTTTTGATGTTTAAGAAATCAGTTAAGAAATAAGATAAACTGATATGAAAATAAAAAAGGTTGAGGTTTTTGTCATGAGACATTTCAGTGATTAAAAATGTGCGGCTCTTTGAACTGCAAGTTTATTTTGGCTCCTGATGCTGAACTGGTCGGCCTCTTCTGTCATAGTTGATTTTGGCCTTTTTTCTTTTATTTAGAAAAAAGAGAAAAATAAAAGAGAAACTTCAAAAAGTATTCATGCAACAATATATTTTTCTTTTTATTATTTCTACTGATGTACTATGGCTTCATATGGGTTTTACGCTTTTTGAGTTTCTAGCTGTTAGCCGTATGCAGGTCTCCTGCAAACCTGATTCAACATGACAGCTTTTTTCACAGAGCTTTGCTTAAAAAACTTGAAATAAAACATTTATTTGAGTGTTTTTCCTAATACTCATGCAGGTGCTTGCCAAAATACCTACGCTAAAGTTGTTATACTGAATTATACCAATTACCATCATTCATTTAAAGGATTAGAAATGTGCTTTTTTTTGGGGGGGGGGGATCGTTTAAAGCGAGTTGATATAATAGATTATATTACAGTTGCTGGCTTCACTTCCCAAAAACAGGGAGCTGAGTGTTC
>NW_015152618.1:21961-23484 GCF_000732505.1 Cyprinodon variegatus
TTTGGTCAAAATCTGGTCAAAACCCATCAATGAGATCGCACCAAACAGGAAGTTAATTGCACAAAGGATCCGGTAGATTTCCAAATAAAACACATCCGATCTTAACCCATGATCCTTTTTTTAAACTAGTTTAATTAGTTTCTTCCGTATGCCACGACGTAATGCATTGATCTGAAAATCAACCTCAGACGCAACGCACGTTAACATATCTTAAGAGGTGTAATTCAGCACAAAATTTAGAGCAATGTACTGAATATGATGCTAACTGATTATTTCATGCTTACATTTGGTTAGAATAGTTGCGTTTGATCACAAAAAAACAGAAACACAAACAGTACATAGAAAATGCACACAGCAGTTGATCAGCCTATGAGGAAGTGTTTCATTTAAAACTCTGTGCCTTTTGTCAGTGTGAACCTCCTCTGGAACTGCTAGAACCAGTGTCTTCTATTTCTTTAACTTCTCATTTTTTTCTCACCTTTTTGTGCAGCTATCAGTTCATCTGAACATTTAATGACCCTTTGGTTAATGGAGGGGAAGTGGTGAAATAGGAGCACTTTGTTTTTGAAAAATGTTTCTTTAAACTTTGCTTTTGGTATTTAATTTAATGTAAAAAATCAGATGCTAATTCTATCAATCTGTTAGCAGCTGAAAGCTGCAGTTTCACCAGAAAGACTCATTATTGCTGAAATTGTTCACTTTTATGTTATTCTTTTCAGCTGGTTATCTGGTTATTGTAAACCTGGCTATCATTAGTTCCTCCCAACCAGCTGATACCCTCAGCTCAGGGTTAACTGGTAGGGTCCCAATTACTCTGTCAGCCCTCCCATTAAAACTGACTGATCCTAGCAGTGCTTGGATGATCTCGTCTCTCTACATGACATCTAACAGAATAAAAGCTGTTAGATACTCTACAAACCTTGATATAATAGTATTTGTTTAGTTCTTAGGTTCTGTTGAATAATTTCTGCTCAAATGGTTCAACCTTTGTAATAATATATAAAGATAGCATTAAGTATTCAGAGTTAAGAAATGCTAGAGCATTCATTCCAAAAGTTGAAGTTGTGACCCTACTTGGGATTGTGGTTTAAAAGGTTTTGGTTCTTGGGATCCTCTACAGAAATGAAAAGAAATGAAACCAAATAAAATTATGATAATGGTGAAGCATGTTTAAAAAAGAAAAAAATCACCCCAAATAAATTATTTTTTTGTGCTGTTGTTGTTGCTATTCAAATATTTTTTTTTAGAATTGTTTGTAATCCAACTGCTATTTTGGGTCATAGGGCCCTTTTATTGCTTTTTTGTGGTAAAAAGCCAAATGTTTGGGAACCATTCACATAGGCATGTCTAGAGCCCACACAACACCTAATGGGTCACACAGGCCCCTCACCTTCAAACATATGAAAGGCCTGCAGGTCCTAAATAGCTTTAGGTCCTGCTGATTCTGCTTGGGTGGAGAGAGAAAATAGATTCATGCAATGGCAGCTACATCCATGTTGGAGACTTGGCTGCTGTATTTCAAA
>NW_015152618.1:25789-34780 GCF_000732505.1 Cyprinodon variegatus
ATCAGGAAACAGAGTGGTGCAGTTTTTCTCTCTCAGGTTTCCAGTAATATTCAGTGAATAGGTGTTAACTGACCAACTGCTGTTGAAAATAACTCTCTTTGGATCAGAGCTAAAATGGTGACCACCTTTCATCCAAACTCCATAGATAGTTCTGCTGCTGTCATATCTGGTATCATCTGTATCATAGATACATGGGATTTCCAAACAAGATCCACTCAGAGCTTCAATCTTCTTTGGTGTAGTGATTCTGAGGGCTGGTTTTAAACCACGACAATCAGCCAAAGTAGCTGTAAAAACAAACAAATGCTGAATATGATGTGGAGCAAAATCTGCCTGCTTAGAATCTTCATGATCCATAAACTCCAGTTCATCTGCAGCTTGTAACATGTGGATCACTTAAACAACATCAGGATCTAATGTTTCAGACAAAAAAGATACATTTAAATGAAAGGAAATGAACAATCAGCTCACCTGGAAGAAAGAAGACACTCAGTATCATGTTGACTGTTAGCAGGTTCTCAGACAGAGCTGCCATCAGATTCAGACTCTAGAAACCAAACATTTAACTGAATTATTACAGTGAATCTGAAATTAGACCTTCAGCTCGTAGAAAACAGCTTTCAATGTGCTGTAAATATTTAGACTTACATCTTAAAAAGCCTGTTGAAATATTTGGTTAAATGACCAGAGTCAGAAATGTAAACTCACCAGAATTTCTTCAGTAAAACACAAACTGTTTAGTTTTCAAACCAGTTGATCTGTTCAGATCAGTTGATCAGCAGCAGAATAAACAGCAGCCTTCTCTGTTACCAGATGTGTTATTTAAAGGAGTCTCCATCATTAACGCTTTTTAAAGAGGAAGTGAGCTCTTTCTCACCACTGCATAAAGTCATCTCATGAAGGGTGTTTTAAAACAGAGCTAAGAGCCATTAACTAAATAAGATAAAAGTTGATTGTTTTTTTTTATAGCACATCTGCCTTTATCAATGCTAGATCACAAAATCTATAAAATACTTAAAAGAACCTAGAAAATACACATATTTATCATTCACCACATAAGGACATGTTTTTATCTAAAACATCAGTGCCTGTTCTCAATAAGAACCTCCTGCGGAACTAAAAGACCTTAAGCTTTAACTTCTCGTTTTTTACTTCAGTTTCTCAGTTTTTTCTCTGCACTCAAACAGCCATCACTTCAAGTCTTAACATTTCTCTATAAGTCTTTGTTTAAGGGAGGAAACTGAAAAAACAATTGCTTTGTCGTTATACAATTATAGAGTTACCTTCCCAACAACAATTTCAGTTTCCTTACTTCTACTCCCAAGTCATTTATTTAAATATTCAGTATCATTCCTGCAAACTTTAATCCTTTACTATATATTTTTTTCTGCTTTTTGACATTTAGACTTTGTGCTTAATGTTTAAAGACATCTGTGGATTTTCTACTAAAACCTAAAGTTCTCTGAAATCAAGAATAATTTGCACAAAACAATCCAGATATATTGAACAGTGCGTAGCTTTGCATGCAGGCATGTTTAATATTTTTGCTGATGCTCTTGTTGACTTCCTGCTGTGGGTGTAGATCTAAACAGTTAGATACAATTGTAAATAAAAGGTCACAGGTTACTATAGGGAGCAATGCACTCAGGTTAAATGTAAATGAAGGCTGCATATTTTTTCATCTGTTTGTTACTTGAGTTCGTAGCCATTTAAAGATGTCATCTCCAACAGGTTAGGGGCCCAGAAAGGAGTTTGGAAGCCAATTTAATTTTTATGCCTGGATGAAGATGAAAGTAATTCTGAGCTGTGGGAAACTACATTTTTGGCCCACTTGATTTGTAGAGCACTGTATTATTGAAGGATGTACCCCCTCAAGAGGATGCCCCCAAAAATAAAGAGGCATGTGCAGAACTAATTCANAACATGGCAAAACAGTTCTGAGGGGCCTAAGCTTGTGAACCATACAATCTTCTCAGTCCAATTCTGTCACTTAAAGTACTTAATGAAACTTTTTTTTTTTTTTTTTTTTTTTTTTTTTTTTTTTTTAACTACTACAGAACATTTACTTTTTCACATAGTGAGCTGTTCACAGTGTTTTAAATGGACCACACACTCACATCTATAATGCCCTTAATCTGGTGCTTACAGTATTCTAATACAGTTTTTCTCACGCCTGGTGATTGGGAAATGTCCACACCATTTTCCATTTTACAGTCTATACAAATAGAAAGGCTGGTTGTTGCATAGCTCCACAGGATCTATCCAGGTTTGGGGCGATGCATAATAGGGAAGTGTAGCGAGACTGTAACACGATGGAGAACCAATTTTATCGTATCTTAATGTCTTTGGGGGTCGTCGAAGTCTCTGTGGTCGCTGTGATCTTATCTCAGTTTCATGTTCTAAGGTTTGATCAGTGGGAACCACTAATGTCTCTGTCCCAGTGTCAGGTAAATTTTGAATCTGGATATCCTCGTTCCCTGACTGTTCCTCATTATGAAGTTCAGGCTGGTCAACTCCCAGTGTATGGTTTATTGTTCCAGATTCAACTGCATCAGGTGAAGTTACAGGTGACTCATGTGCTGATGTTATTGGCTGAGTTGATGAGTGCAATGATGAGTCCATGATATAATATTCATCTTCATCATCCTCATCTTCTGATTCTTCCCTGGCTTCCTCTCTTCTTTTGGCTTTTTGTTTAGGTTTACCCGGTGTGTTTGTCTTACTTTCCAGTGGTAAGTGATCACAAGGCAGGATGTGATTCCTGTGGAGTGTCCTGGACCTCCCTTTCCCATTTTCAGGTCTCAATTCATACACAGGTACATCTTTTCCCACCTGCTGCACCACAGTATGTATGGTGTCCTCCCAGTAATTTCTGAGCTTTCCAGGACCACCACGAGGTGTTAAATTCCTTATTAGCACCCGGTCACCTGGGAACAACAATGTGCTCCTTACTTTCGCATCATAGATTCTTTTGTTTCTCTGAGCACATTTCTGTGCATTTTCTTGTGCAATTGTATAAGCCTGCTGCATTCCTTCCTTCCACTGCTCGACATAAGCATGATGATCATGGCTTCCTGTTTCTGTTGGTAGGCTGAACAACGTGTCTATGGGCAGTCTTGGGGAGCGACCGTATAACAAATAAAATGGAGAAAATCCTGTCACCTCTGTCCGTGTGCAGTTGTAGGCAAAGACAAGCTTATTTAGGGAGTCTTTCCAGTTTGCCTTGTCCTTATCAGTGAGAGTTTTGAGCATCTGAATCAATGTCCGATTAAAGCGTTCGACTTGACCATTTCCCTGAGGGTGGTATGGGGAAGTTTTTGAACCTGCAATGTTGCAATATTTGGACAGCTGAGAGAAGAGTTGGTTTTCGAACTCGCCTCCCTGGTCATGGTGTAGACGTGCTGGAAATCCAAATCTCATCGCATAATCATTGAAGATTTTGTCAGCTACTATTTTTCCAGATTTTGATGTTGTGGGGTAGGCCTGTGCAAATCGTGTGAAATGATCAACAAGCACCAGTATGTATTCATAGCCACCTGAACACCTCTCTAGATGGAGAAAATCCACAGACACAAGTTCAAATGGCTGCGTGGTCACTATGTTTAAGAGGGGAGCTCTTATCCCTCGGCTAGGCTTTTTTTGTTTCAGACAGGTACATTTCATCACATACTGTTCTATTTCCCGCTGCATATAGGGCCAAAAAAAACGATCCCTGATCAAAGATACTGTCCTGTCAGTGCCCTGATGACCCATCTGGTCATGTAGGTCATGTAACACCCTTGCTTTGTGTTGCTCTGGGAGAACCAATTGTTTCCGATGGGCAGTCTTTCTCCAGAGCACCCCCTTTTCATCCAGCTCCAGCTTATCCCATTCCCTGAATAAACTCCGTCCCTGTGGACAAAGTCTGTTTAATTCCTGTCGAGAAGGCCTTACGCCAGAAAATTTGGACTGCAACAAAACTTTAATCTGTGGGTCATCTTTTTGGTCTTGTCCTATATGTATTGGTGCTACTAAAGCAGGGTTCCAATGAGTATCCAGCAGACTGCAGAGAGAGATGGGCATTGACCAAGAGGCATTTGACTCGGACTGTGTCTCTACTGCCAGAACAGTTGCTCCTACAGCATCATAGGACATTTCTTCTGTGCACCCAGCCATGAAGTTCTCCACATCCAGTGGCATTCGAGACAAACTATCAGCATCAATGTTTTCTTTGCCTGGACGATATTTAACGGTGAAGTTAAAATCGGCAAGTTCTGCAACCCATCTGCTGCCTGTAGCATTTAACTTTGCAGTTGACAACACATAGGTTAATGGATTGTTGTCACTGTAAACCGTAAAGAAGGGAGCATAGTACAAATAGTCGCGGAACTTTTCTGTAATGGCCCATTTAAGAGCAAGAAATTCCAGTTTTCCGGAATGGAGATTGTAGTTTCTTTCTGGCACCGACAGCGTTCGGGAACCATATGCAATAACACGCAACTTTTCATTTTGTTTTTGATACAGGACGGCTCCCAGGCCCTTACTGGATGCGTCTGTATGAAGAACAAATGGGAGAGAAAAATCTGGAAATGCTAATATAGGTGGCTGAATCAGACAATTTATCAGCTCCTCAAGGACTCGTTGGTGACTTTCTGTCCATTCAATTGGGGTGTTAGATGACACTACTTTTGGATTCATATTTCTTTGTGAATTCCGTCCTTTAACGGGCGACTGGCTTTGGTCTTTCACTGGTCCCTTGGTTAGGTCATACAGCGGGCCAGCGATGCGGGAAAAGTCTTTGATATATTGGCGGTAATAGCTCAACAGTCCCAAAATTTGCCTTAACTCACCAACTGTTTTTGGTTCCTTGTCCTTTAAAACCCGGACAGCCGCAGTGTCAGAAGGATCTATTTTATTACCCTCTGCTGATACAATCCTTCCAAGATAGCGAATTTCGGTCTTAAAAAGCTCACATTTGCTAGGTTTTAGCTTTATTCCATGTTGTCTGAGTCTTTGCAAAACTTTCCGAACATCATTAACATGGTTTTCAAATGTTTTGCTGAACACTAGTGTATCATCCAAATATGGTACACATATTTTGTCACGAAGTCCTTCTAGGCACTCTTCCATGCAGCGTTGGAAGGCTGCTGGAGCATTCATAAGTCCAAATGGGATCCTGACCCATTCATATAATCCCCAGGGTGTAACAAAGGCTGTCAGTGGCTTACTGTCTTTTGCCATAAACCCCTGATGATAAGCCTTTCCCTGGTCAAGCAGTGAGAACATGGTGTTTCCGCCAAGTCCATTCATAATATCCTGGACTCTAGGGATTGGCTGTCGATCAGGATGAGTTTTTCGATTCAGGTCTCTGTAGTCAATGCACAGACGCAGTGAACCACATTTTTTCCTAACACAAACAACAGGTGAAGCGTAGGATGAGTGAGATTTCTCAATCCATCCATTAACAATCAAATCGGTTAAGTAGTCCTTCATTTCATCATATAGTGGTTTAGGAACAGACATGTAGGTCCGAGAAACGGGTTCTGGATCTTTTAAGTTAATCTTTAACTGAAGCTTCTCTATACACCCAATGTCACTGTCTGATCGCGAGAAGGAATCTGACTCCTCCCTTAACATCTTAGTTACAACCTGTCTTTGAGCCTCATTCAAGTGACTGAGATCAATTGGGGGATCCCAGCGTTCTGAGGAAACATCACTATCTCTGGTGTTGTGAGTCTGAATATGATTCACAGAAGCAGACAACTGTGCATCGTCGTCTATGTAAAATGGATACACGGATGTAGCTGGCTGTGCTGTGCCTACAACTACCTTTTTTGTTAATGTGATGTCGTGATCAGTATAGTTTTGTACACTTAGGATAACATTAGGTTGCATGCCTTTCTGTACCTGAAACAGTGTGTCACAAAACTGGAGTCCCTCTGGCCACAGCGGGTTTTCATCTGGTTCAAACACTAAAGTAGTGTCCTCTTTGAATGGTCTGGCATTTATAGTGCATTTTACTTGGACAGCACTATGGCTTGGTACATGCATCCTCTGACATGCTGTTCTTACAAGATACTCGCTTATTCGCTCCACACTGACTGCTTTAATGAAAGCCTTTTCATTCCCTTTTTTTAAACTTGGAAAAGCAGCTTTCACTATTTTTATAAGTCCCTCTCTCTCGTCATACTTCTTCATTTTTTTTTTTGACTGTTAATAATAACACGTTCAATAACATTAAAGCCAATAATGGGGCGGGGAAGTTGACTGCCTCTCATGACAAGCATTGGGACATAAAACTCCTCAGGATCAGCCCCTAATTTAAACATTACTTCCACCCATCCTATATACGGCATTTCTGTACCATTGGCTGCCTCAATTTGTAGGGGGTCACCTGGGCTAACAATTTCTATTATGTCTCTGAGTTTCACATCTGGGATGTTTTCCGCTTTCCAAGCTTCATCAATTGCAGAAACTTGTGAGCCAGTGTCCCAGAGTGCCTGTGTTTTCTTCCACTGTAAATGACAGCTAATGAGGCATTTTTTTCCAACCAGGTCAATTAATGTAGAGTCTTTCTTTGCTAGGGCATTTTTCTTTTTACCTATCACAGTCTTGCATAGATGTACATTGTCAGAGGTTTTTTTGGTATTTTTAGAGTGCTTGCAGGTCTCTTTGTGTTCTGTCCAATGACTCTCCTGGCACTCTTTGGAACAATAGAGCACTCTTTTGCACAATGAACACTGTCCAAACCGTTGGTGTTCTTCCATCCCTCCACAGCTGGCACATTCTTGGGACATCTTGGCAGGTGTGGTTACTCCCTGTCCCGTGGGGGCAACCTTCCCTCGTTTAAAGGATGCTCTCTGGTAGTGGTGGCCAGGCCTCGGTATCCTCTACACCCAGCCTGAAAATGTTCGCTGCTTCCGCACCTGTAGCAGTGCTGACAGAAGTTTTCTCCTTGTTGCTGGCATGCGAGGCACCTCGGTCGGGGGCGGGGCGCTGGGTATCTTTGTGGCGCAAATCTCTGTTGAAACTGAGTAGTTCCTCTCATTAACCTTGGACCACTGGTAGCTTGATATTCCTGCAGAGGCCCTCCCTGATAATTATACATGGCTGTCCCCTCCTTGTTCCAGGAAGAAAGATGTGGAGGAGCATAGGTCATGTGATGGGGAAAACCATATTCTGTCTCTTGAAACATTGCAGGTTGCTGTTTAGTCTTATCCTCTTTATTATGAATGGATTCTCTAATTTGTGCAACCTCTGTTTTTAGGTCTTTGAGCAAAACCATATCTGCTTTAATTTCTTTTAGGTCTGACAGCACATCTGAGGGAAGTGCTGCAACATTTTGGTGGCCTCCTTGTTTCCGTTCATTACTTGAGTCGTTGGACTGAATTGCATGCATACCAGCGGCCCTCTGTGTCGTGTTCCTCTTCTTGTCCTGTCTTTCTTTATCATTAGCACAGGCAATATTCAAAACTTCTAGGAGTAGCTCATCTGAGGTACTTGGTTTCGATAAGTGGGGTTGGAGATCAGTCTTTACATTGTCACTTTGAAGGCCTGTGAGGACTGTGTGCATGAACATGCTTTGCACTAATGCAGGATCGTACTTAAGGCCAGACTCAGCCTCTTGTGAAGCAAACAATATTTTCTGGCGCAAATCCATTGCTCTGATCACAAAATTCTGTGGTGTCTCTCTACTACTCTGCACTTCTGTGGTAAGCTGCTTGTATAACTCTGTTGCACTTCTCTCTTGATAGTGTGAACGAAGAATTCTCCTAAGAGTGGGAAGGGACAGGTCACATTTTCCTTCTAGATAGCTACGCAGCTGTAGGCCAGGTACTATTGCCCTAATAACAGCATCCACAATCTCTGACTCAGGGTAGCCTTTACTGAGACCATTTTCAATTTGGCGGGCCAAGCTGGAAAATGTTAGTCTGTCTTTTTGCCCCGGGTCACCAATTTGACCTGCAATTTTAAAGTCCTTTCTCCATGAGGGGTTGTTTACATGGACAGGAGCAGCCTGGACTACTACAGTTTCAATATTTTTTGCATCTTTGTTAGCCAGAGCTTGGATTTCAGTTTCTTTCTGTTGAACCATGAGTTTTAATTGTTCCAGTTCTCTGCCCAGTTTCTCATGTTCCTCATCTTCCTTTTCTTGAGCGCTGTTTTTGACAACTCCCTGCACTGATTGTATCATGTCCATTAAACTCAGCAATGCTGACATCCCATTGTCTTCTAGTTGTCTTAGTTCATCACCGTCAATATACTTGCTGATCAGTGAAACAAGAGCATTACGGGTCTTGCCTGTAGTATTTTCTCTGTCTGTTCCTGAAATTCCCAGGTAATCACATATTCTGATCAGATGGTCAATGGTAGATTGGAAGAGGGCTCCTTTAATCTCAAACAGTAGATTGTCCACTTCTGAATCCATTTTCTCTTTCCTATTTTTTTCTCTCTTTTTTTTTTTTTTTAGAGATGTTGAAGTTGGCTAAAGAATATTGATTTTCCAGTTACCACAGAACTGATGTTCCCTTGTAGCTTTTTTTTTTTTTTTTTTACCTCAGCATACACAGTCCTCCTGGTTGGGTATCACCTTGTTGCAACTGCACACTCCACTTCCTGGGTTGTAGGTTATGAAAATGGTTTGGTTGATGTGGGGTGTTCTCTTCTGGTGTAGAGTTCCAGCCTCACAATCACCATCCCAGCGGTGCCTCCAAATGTAAAAGCCCTGAAAAGGGGGATAAGTGAGTAAATAAGCCACAGACACGTTGTTTCCTCTGCTGTAGCATGTATTAGCTGAATTATCATAACTTACATACATACAGAAACATTCCAGACTTGAAACAAACTGTATGGTTTCTTTGTGAACCATTATGTTACACAAACATAACAATAACAAATGGTATAATCAATATAATGCTATACACACACATGGATCTACATTGGCTGCTATGAGCTATCAGCTAACTGTACAAAACATTCTTCAGCACAAAAGACATCCCCCTATAAGGTAAT
>NW_015152618.1:36498-37697 GCF_000732505.1 Cyprinodon variegatus
ATATTGTTTAATCTAACCAACTTTTTTTTTTCCAACTAGTCTATTCTTAGAGTATATCAAATATCAACTGAGAGCAACTCTCGAAAAACTCCCACATCTTGACTGAATATGGAGGCTGTTTAAATGCCTGTCAAACTTTGTAGGCAATCTGAACCAGCCTTCGAAGCGGTCACGTGGTATTGTGTTTGCAAGACTTCAAACCTCATTGATTTTGTCTCCTCCCCTTAAACAAGCCTCGATATGCACTTTGCGGAAACGCGGCCTCCACTACTCGACACACATCTCAAAGACTCTGCTCATTTCCTCATCAACATCACTAGTGAGCAGCATACTCTCCCATCAGTAACCCATCAGTAACTTCATAACAGAGCCAAGGACTACTCAAGGTGCGTTTTTGGAACCAAGATTCAGTTACATCTTTCCTGCACAGATACTGTGGTTAGTGGCTTTATTTCCATTTCCATCTTTAAACCTTATTGTTGTCATTGTTGGGCCATAGACCAGGATATTAATTTTGGACATTGGGGACCAATGTTAACCATGATCATTAGTGTACAATGCATTTACTCGGTAGTTGGCATAAATCTCCAATTCCTGCAAATCCCCCTCTCTCCAAGACACTGAAAAAGGACCATGCAATCCAGCCCCCCAAAGTGCTTTGCAGTCAAACCAGCTTCCAGCTACACCAAAAGGCCACCATCAATGAAAGTCACATATTAAGGAACAGAAACTGCAGACTGATCAAAGGCTAAGTGGACCTGGTGGCCAAATTCAGTACCATATTACTGCAAAAACAGACATCTGCAACAGTTCTCCCTGAGTTACAGGAACTTTCAGATAGACTGGAGCATCTGAAACAAAGAGGAGCTCCCCTGCTGTGGGCCTGACATGCCAGGCTGCTGAAAACTAGAAATAACTCAAGAGGTGCATCAAGTAAAGTGTGCGTGATCAAGATTATGATTCTGCCTTAAAATATAATTTTTCTGTCAAAGCCACGCAGACCCCACTGTGTCAGCTGCGTCAAGATGCTCTACACCTCCTGCTCGAGACGTGCTGCAGAACCTTTTGATGTGCCTTGATGCATGTCAACCATAGGCTTTGCATGTAAATTGACCTGTAAAACAGGTAGGTTATCTGATTATTGACATACGTTAAGTTACTCATAAGTCATGGTGTATAGAAATTATCTTCAACGTATA
>NW_015152618.1:39481-40984 GCF_000732505.1 Cyprinodon variegatus
CTACCCACAACTGTCAGCAGTGTGGCAGGTCAGTCACAGTGAGACATTTTTTAATGTTAGTTATTCTTGCATTTCTCATGAACACATGCCACATGTTTAATCAGCTACTATCTCTCTGTTGCTCTTTTTAGTGTCTATACTATCAGATCAATAGAGCCCACCTCCAGCAACACAGCAGCATCAACACCCTCAACAGAAGCTGTTCGATCTACTCATGATGTAAAACCCACTCATTTCGCCTTGTACTTATGTCTAACAAATATGTATGTGTGATATGGCGTGTTGTGATTCCATTTTACATTCTTTATAGTACGGGTTGGTACTATTCAACCAGTTGTATATCAAGGTATGTTTCTGTATTGCGCTTTAAATCCATGCTCCATCCGTCCTCCATATGCCCTCCTTTTAACTCTGAGCACCTGCGTCTCCAACGCTTTCTGCATGGCCCCGCTACAAAGTTTCGAAACCCTTTGGGTAGGGTATCCTTTCCATTGGTGTGTTATGCTTTTACATTCCAGCAGATGGCACTATAACCCTACAATTAACCATATTATAACGGAGCCCAGACTGCAAAGAGATAACATAAATTAACAAGAAAAGGAAATTAATATATTTACTTTTTATCCTCTAACAATGTGTCCAGTTTAGATTAAAATAGGTTACATGTGAGTGAACAGCAATGGTTTGTAAACCTATACATTAAAACCACCTAGGTTGCAGATTGTGGGAATATTTAAGCATGTAACACCACTCCATTTTTATTCAATTGAATTCAAAAATACTTTATGAACTCCCTTAATTATGGAAAAATAAATGTTATAGTAACTCATAGAGGTTTTGTTTATTTTGTTTTCATTGAGTTTTAGGTGTTGATAGCTGTGGGCAGGAAGGATTCTCTGTAGCGGTCTGTCTTGCACCAGGTCTGGAGAAGCTTCTGACTGAAGACACTTTTTGTTGTTTTTAAGAATAAATTCTCTGAAGATGATACTCACTGTTGTCCATGATCTTCTTCACTTAAATAAAATATATTGTTTTTAAAATAATCTTTACAGATTCTAGAGGAGTTTTTAGAAAAGGGCCAGCCTTCCCTGTTAGTGTTATATTCAGTGTTATAAACTTAAATATATTTTCTCATTACAACTATTTGCATCCTGTGAGGCTGTCCGTGTTTATGTTTGCATGCCCTTGCATGCTAATGACAGAAGTTTTTTTTGGACCAGAGTCTTTGAAAAATAACCTAAATATTTTGTCACTTTTATTGGATTGCATCTCACTGGAATAGGACAAGACAATAAGTGCTCATTTAAATCCCACATTAAACCGGTTTCTATAATGTATTTTTTCATCTCCAGAATATTGCAAAAAGAGTCAAAATAGTGCATTAGGTACTTCAATGCTAGACTTTTGCAATTCTTTATTTTAAGGAAGTCCATAACATTTAAATTTCCATAAAATTTAAAAGCTTTCAGCGGTTCCAAAAAGCTCCAGACTGTGTTCTGAAGA
>NW_015152618.1:43795-44914 GCF_000732505.1 Cyprinodon variegatus
GTTTCTGTTGTTAATATCTTACTCAGCTGAAGAATGTAGTATTTAGTCTTTAAAAGATAAAAAAAAAAAAAAGTGATTATGGTGAATCCAAACAGAAAGTAGCACCAGAACCAACCTGTACAACTTCCAACTTATTGCCAAGGACTTTTTTTCTCAAAAAAATTCCTTGCAAACAAAGATATAGGCCTTAAATTTACATATATCCTTACATATATACTCATATAGAGAACCATAGGCAAGAAAAATGGATATAAGAAAGGACATTTTTCAGTTTTCCTCTTAGAATATTTTGCACACCGGTGTCAAATGTTTGTTGATCATAAAGGTTTTCTGTAAAAGCTTTGATGCCTTCAGAGAAACATATAGATGTTATGTGGGGAGTGACGTCCTAGTGGTTAGGGCATAGAGCTTGGAATGCTGAGGTTCAGACTTCGAGCTCCACTCCCACAGACTGCCACTCTGTGTCTCTGAGCAAGACCCTTAACCCCACACTGCAGCCCGGGCGCTGCACAATGGCAGCCCACTGCTCCCCAAGGGATGGGTTAAATGCAGAGGTACATTTATCCAATATGAGATCAATAAAATTCAATTATTATTACAGTCATTAGGTGTCTTCTGGAGACAGATAATTGGCCTGGGTTTTATTCAGGTGTCAAAAAGAAAAAAGGCTTAGTACAAATGTGTTATGAGACATTTCTGATAACCCAATGATCAGCCAGACACAGCTCTGTGCTTTAAAGGTTTATTGCGGGTCTGTGATATTGGACTGCGAATGTAGACAGGCGTTTAAACTGGTTGGCTTGAGGGGGCTGATGATGATTGAGAGACTTGGAGAAACCAGATTATAGCTAAACAGACTGGTGAATGACCGAACTGTCTGGAAGCAGATAACAGACTGGTGACAGACTGGGCAAGGACAGTCCAGGATGTGACTAGAGTCAAAATCTGGAAAGCGTCCAATGAGGGCATGGCAAGCACAGGAACTAGGAAGGCAGACAGTATACACAATCAGTGGAACGGATCTGTTTCTAGTCTGGTCACATTCAGAGTACAAACTTCTGAAAGCATTGGGTATAAAATTATTACATACTGTTCAATAAATGATTAATGACTTTAATT
>NW_015152619.1:0-2623 GCF_000732505.1 Cyprinodon variegatus
GAAAGTGACCTGAGATGACATGATGTGAATTGGAGCTATAGAAATAAACTGAATAGAATTGAGGCCACCCGTCTAAGAACGATCCTTTCCTTTTTGCAGTAACATTCCTCTGAGTCTTGATTCTTTTCAGACTCTAGCAAAACGTAGAACATGCTTACTAGTGGATTAGTTCACTGGCTGGACCTACAGTCGGCGTTGGATCATCTATAATCTTTTTTTTTATATATTGAACTTTATTGATCTCAAATTTCTATGCATTTAACCCTTAGGGAGCAGTGGGCTGCCATTGTGCGGCGCTCAGGGAGCCAGTGTGGAGGATGTGGGGATCCAACCGGGGGTACTTGCAACCTTCTCAGAGCACAGGTGTACTGCTCTACCCACTAGGCCAACAGTGGTTCTACCAATCCCTTTCCTTCATTTACAACATTTATCTGTTAAAGAAAATCCAATGAAGTTTTAGGATGAAAAATGAGGAAAGTTTAGAGGACGGGGTCCCAAAGTCCCAGGAGGAGGTTGCAAAACATCAAGCGGATTATTTACAGGATACATTAATCAAATATTAAACAATGGCATTTTAAAATGCACAATAAAATAAAATATATTTCTTCATAAATATTTGGTGCAATACCTCTAATCATCTGTTATTTTGGAAACTCCTGGTTTAGAGAAGAAGACATGAAAGCAGAGATGAGGACGGATCCAAAGCTGCGACTTCATTCACTCTTTTATTGCACAGAGAAATCATTTCCACATTTTACAGACAGCTTTTCACAACACAAAGCTTTCAAGCTATTTGTTCACAATTAGATAAATTATCCACAGATTAAGAATCGGGTGACACACGGAGTTACCTACGGGTTAAACAGCAGGAATGTGTTTAAAGCCTCTTTTTCCTGCTCCAGTTTCCTGCTGCTGTCGCTGCAGAAGCAGAAACAACCTCCTGCTTCTCCTCTGAGCCTTTCTGGACTCTGTCTGCTCAACCAAATGAGAGGAAACATCTGGTCACAGCAGAAGCCTTTACCTGAAAGAGCTCAGCAGGGCTTGGAGGAGGTTTCAAAGCTGCAGCGTCAGCAGAGTAGACGCCGGGTCCAACCCCGCCGGGGGTGGGGGGGACGCGGCCTTCTGGGTCCACACACACAATAAACTGCTTCACGTTAATAAATAACAACAGATGGCTTCATGCGTCTTAGCTTATGGTTTGGGATCAAAGAGGTATGAAGCAGCTGGAAATGGAGCTCCACCCATCAGAGGTGTGGGTCTGGTTTAAAACCAGCAGGCCTCCCAGTGATTGGTGGATTCATACTGGTACTGGCAGCAGCAGTGGTGACAATGAGAGGCTAAGTTAATGTTTTAAAGCTAAATAAATGCTGAATTCTTGATTTTTTTTAGTATCTTATGCTGCGTCTCCATCGCAAACCGGAGGGATTTAGACGCATCAACTAATAATTATTTCTTTCTCCCCGTTTCAGGCCTTTAAACACAAAACAAACACCTTTTTCATGGGTTCAGTCGTAACAAACAATTAGAAGTGCTAAGAGATATAGTTTATACCTGCAGCTTGTTCGGCAGCCATATTGGACAGGGAACCCAGAATTTCTCCCAGCTGGAAATCCTGCCTGGAGGGGGCGCTGTTGTTGTTTTTTCTGACTGTTATCTCATCTTCTGCTACATGATCAGTTAGCTTCTGTTCCTGAAATGCCTGCAGATTTCTGCTCCAGTGTCCAGCTGCATTTAGAGCGAACAGTTTCCTACGTCTGTCCTCATTTTTAGCTGTCAGTGGAACACGGCGGCTCTTAAAGGATTATTTCACAGTTTCTGTCTCTTAGATGCCACATCATCACCAAACCCCGCTTTGTTCATTAAATTGATTCTAGTTATATAAGTATTTTTTTCTTAAACAAATCAAATCTGGAAACTAAAGGCGTCGGAGCCCTACTGGTTCACTCCCCTTGCAGGTTACTGATGACATCACAGAATCTCTGTTTAAAAACAGGAAGTAGTCCTTTAAAGGAGCAGCGTTCACTGACCGGAGAAGACGAAGCAGCAGATTTCTCTGTGCTTCTGAAGGTTTCACCTTCCAGACATGAACTGACTCTTCATAGGAGCAGACTGAGCGTTGCAGGAAGGGCGGTGATACCCCCCCCTGCTGTGATGATGCTTAGTGTTAACCTGGGACAACTTCCAGGAACAAGCTGCTTTTTAAATAACATTCACATTCAATCGTTCCAGTTGATTAGTGATGCCAGATACCGGTAGAGGCGTGTCAGCCTGCGGGCCTGACACAAATACATACGTTGAATATTGATGTCCAGTGGCGTACGCTGATCGTGCAACACCTCAGGCTGATTGAATGTGTGATAAATACATATAAAAATAAAAAATAAAAGCTTTGCAGCATTTCCCTTACACTCGATTGGTTAGTTTGGTTAAGATCCGGTTTTTGCAGGACGGACTGGATCAGAACGGCCTGTAGTTCCAGAAACTGGAGAAGACGGAGATCTGCAGGAAGGAGAGGAAACTAGCTTCAACTGTCAAGTAAAAACAGCAACATTTACCAAAACTCTTCAAAAGATCAAAAAGCAGTAAAGGAAAAAAACGGAATGAATGTAAAACCAAAATGCTG
>NW_015152619.1:4898-5970 GCF_000732505.1 Cyprinodon variegatus
AGGCTTAACTTCAACACCTTGCCCAACTTTTGGTAGAAGAATAAAGGCGTCTATAAGGGGTCACAGCTGCAGGACAGAGATCGGTTGGATGCCCACCTTGTCCTTGAGTTGCTGACACAGCTGCAGTGAGATGGTGAAGAAGACCAGCGTGTCGCTCAGCCATGGCACCACACACTCCACTTTGTGAACATGGCTCACCTCAAAGCGGTTGTTGTTCAGCTCACTGGGAAGACAGCGTCCAGAACGTCAGAATCTACTTTGAGGGTTGAGTTTGAGAGCTTAAAAACTAGGATTAGCCTTTTGTCTATAATCATATATATCAACAAACATTTAGAATATGGGATGAAATCAGGACAAGGAGATCAGTAAAAACACGTCTATAACTTGTAGGGAAATTAAACATCGACTCCACTTGCTCCATTTCCTGCTTTTGAATGATGAATAAAAGAACTAATGAAAATGAATGTAAATGAGTTGGAGACCATTTTGTTTCAACTAAAAGATTGGTCTCAGTCAGAGGGAAGAACAGACCTGGAGGCCGACACGTGGGGAAATGAAAAGTGTACATTTTCTAGTTACCTGTGTTCCTACTCTAATTTACCAAAGCATGATGTTCTGCATGGAAGTGGCTGAAAGGAGCTTCAGGGTCCCTGGATCTATGGAAAAGTCTCCCTCTGCTGATTCTGGCCTGTTTGTCGGGACCGTCCTGTCTGCTCCTCCTCCTCTCTGTGTTTCTACCTGTGTCTCCCCTGCCTGCAGCCTAACTACGCCTCATTATCTCCACCTGCTGTCCACACTTTATATTCAGCTCACTGGCTGGCAAACGGTGCTAGATTATAGAAAGCCTTTGAGTGAGTCAATGTCCAGCGTTTGTCCTCCACCTGATCTTGATCACGGTTCGGCCTTCTGTATTTCCTGGTTCTCGCTCATTTAGGAAATTCTCCTGGCTTTTGGCACCCTCTGTTTGGCCTTGTTTCTGTTCCCCGACAAATGATTCAAACCAAAACCCTCGGATCCTTTCACCTACTTCTCCTTTAAAGGAATAGTACACCCAAAACATGATTAGCCTTCA
>NW_015152619.1:7787-9251 GCF_000732505.1 Cyprinodon variegatus
GTCTGACTCCCTGCCAGCTCCCAGATCAGCTGCTCTCATTGGTTGATGCGCGCGTCCAGCAGCTGAAGTTACATTTTTAAACTCCAGCAGCTGCTGCATTTGCTGTGTGTCCTGCATGGCAGACGTTCATGACACGCTGCAGGACATTTTGCTGCACCTGCGCATCAACCTAGCATCAACCACTAACACGACTAAACTATAAACTAGCTGCTTCTGCTGCCTCTAGCGTGTGCGGTCTGAACATAGCATAAGGAAGTTATCATCCAGAATTGTAGAAATAGGTTTCTTTAATAGGGTAGATTAGTAAAGTTCTGTCCTTAACAGTTATTCCTGCAGTACTTTGACTTTTGAAGTTTAAGTAGTTTTAAAAATGGTACTTTCACTGAAGTAAAAAGCTGAAGTTGATCCTCTAACTTCTATAAAAGTGTTTTTAAACAGCAGGATTTCTACTTCTACTGAAGTAACGAACATTAATACTTTTGACTCCTTGGCTGATTTCCCCTGAGTTTGATCAAACTCAGGGATTCGAACTCGCAGCCTGTCAGCTCCCCGTCAGTCTGCTCTAGTATCTTTATTATCTCGGCTCTCTCGCACACTCTGTGAAGGTCAGTGGCTTTGTTTCTGAGCTGTACTCATCCAGATGTTCCTGTGCAGCCACTAATGCATCCTTCAGATTTTCCAGATTCCGTTGAATCCTGTCGATATATCAACAAACATTTCAATAAATCTCGTTAATCTGTGTCCTCATTGCTATCAAGCATATCATGTTTGCTGGGTGGACGGCGCCACTAAGACTTTACTCTGGACAGCGTTTGGTGCCTTCAGGTCAGCTTGTTTCCCCCAAAATCAGAGCAGAAGCTAAAAGAACTAAAACCTTTTCCTCCTATAGGTCTACAGCTTGTGTTTGAATTTGATCAGGTTATCTTAGACTGAAATAAAAAATGAACCCTACCTAAAATGTGTGAAGCTGAATCACAAACAGAAACCTCCGTGGCTGGAAAACAAGTTTTCAGAGCCCTGGAATCACTGAGCTGAGTGAAAGCAGCAGGAAACCAATGTTTATAGATTTGAACCTGAGACCTGATGAGGTTAAAAAGATTCAGTGTTTTCCCTCCTGACTGATAACCGATCGGTCGGCTCATGTTCGTAGGTCAGCACTTCTTTTCTAGTTCAACCTGGAAGGTTTTAACTGCTGGCCAGAGTTGTTTGCCCCATTAAGGCGGCCATAGACTGGACGATTTTTCTAATCTTTGCACGCAGCTACAGCTCAGACTGTACGACCAAACCGCAGGGTTTAAAAGTTCCCAGCTCATGATGTTTGTTCTCACACTGCGACCCGACGCTCTGATGCGATCTACCTGCTCACACTGTGCGTCTATAAACCAGGTGGGACTCAGCTCCGCAGTGAGATGGCGCTACTCGGACTCGTCTATCAGGAAGCCAAACCAGTAGCAGAGGAACATG
>NW_015152619.1:13771-22056 GCF_000732505.1 Cyprinodon variegatus
TAAAGCGGCTGCTTCTGCTGCTGAAAGCGTTCATTTTGAACGTAGCATAACAGATAGATGTTAATATGTGAAGAGTGACAATGCAAAGCTAACACTGCAGCAGCTCTCCCTTTCCTACTGAGGAAACAGCAGGCCCACAGCATGATGCTGCCGCCTGCATGCTCCAGGGTGTGAACGGCCTTCCCATGGCGTTCCGTACCATCAGTCCACTGGTGGCAAGTTCTGGCAGAGTCAGGGATGCAGGGGTGGTGAGGCGGTTCCGTGCTCTGGTCAGCTGCAACATCACCGCGTCCATGAGCTGCAGCGTAAACACAAACATCCGGTCGGTCATCATCACAGACGCTCCGGGTTTCAGACGCGTCCGGCTCAGATTGACCCACCTTGTTGACCTCGGCTCCAGTCTTGAACTGGTACGTCTCATCGCGGCTGCTCAGAAGCAGCAGAGCTTGGTTCACGTGGTTCCTGGCATCCTGTATCTGAGGGGGGGGGACGGAGAGCAGAGGAATGAGGACAGCTTCAGATCTACGCAGCAGCAGGATGGTCTGCAGACCAGCAGCAGAGTGGCATCTATGGATAAACGGGTCTCCATGGCAACCTCTGCATGCTGCTGCTGCCTTGGAAATATCACAGACATTAACTGAACTGGGTTTGGACTTTAACTGGAACCGTCTTGTTCTACCAACCAGCCAAGGTGGAGGAACTGTAATGCTGTGGGCAGCAAGACCTTCAATCAATTTGCAATCACTCTTTAATTGATAAATGTTTGTTTTTTTAAAGCAAATAAGTTAAATTGGATCATAAAGAAGGATTACCAAGTCTTCTAATTATACTGCCACCTGTGGCAAAAACACAGAACTGCAGCTCTGTTTTGCTCACGCTCAAACTAAACCAGGAATGAAACAATTAATCAGATTAATAAATTACTTATATAATCCTCAACTAATTTAGTAAAAAATTAAACGTTAACAGGAGTATAGAGACTAAAATGTTCCTTTAGCTGACAGAGCGACACACTTAAAGCAGCAATTATACCAAGATTGTAAAGAAATCAACATTTTAACTAAAGTTGCTTAAATATAGATAAAATAAGTGATACTGCAGTGATGGTCTTGGTTATCTCAGCTAGATTTAATCCAGCTTTTAATCCAGTGTTAACTACTAAACCCGTAGAATAAACCAATCAGACCAGATTTGCCAGACAGAGAAATAAGGAGAGGAAAAAGGTGAAGGAAAGGATTGCTGCTCAGGTTAATGCGTAAATTAAATGAAGTGACTATATTACATTTATTAAAAACACTGTCCTTTCTGTTTCCATTTATAGATCACTAAAATTAGACTGAACTGTAAAAACAGATTTTCTAAATAAAATTAAACTGCGAAAATATGTTTTCGTCCATCAATGTGCTCTTTCCAAAACAGTTTGAAGTTCAGCTGGTTTACTTTTGTAAAAAGTCTTCTTTAAGGAACATTTGGCTTTCTGATTATTAAGCGATAAAATAATTATTAGTTTCAGCCTAAAACTGAACACTTTTTTTTCTCTACTTCCATCTTTTCCTGGAGCTGCCGTCAGGTTCAGTTGAGCTGGATGCTGTTCGCTTCTGAATATAAAGCCTGGATTGTTTGCTAAGTCAGACCATTTAACATGGAACAGCGCGGGAACTTCTGACAGGAAGTAAATTCAGGGAAAACAGGCTGATAGACGCATCAATACTGAACTACTAAAACATCAAACCAGGTTTTAGTCCTAAAAAGGCAGAATAAAAAATGATTTATAGATATTTTACTGTAAAATATTCCATAAGGTCTCTTCAATTAAAAGTTTCTGAATAAGAAAATATTTATTTTTGGTGATAAATCCTCTATTTTCATCATCAAGGCGAAATATTAAAAGTTTTCTACTGAATCAGACAAAAGTAAAACTCTCAGCATCTAAAACATCATCGACTTTTGGGTTAAAATGAACCATTTTCAGATTCATTTCTGAGTAGCTGCTACTATCGCCACCTGCTGGTAGGTCTGTTTTATTGAAAAAAAAAAAAAACAGAATATCAATGACAAATTAAACAATACGTCAATAATGAACAATACAAGAAACAAATAAGATCACAACTCCTATTAACTCCAATAAAAAATTACAGACTAAAATAAATAAATAAATTATTAAGAAGAGGGGACTAACTGAAATTCTTCCATTAAATCAATTTATTTGCTTTAAGGTTTCATCTTCTTCAGACGTCGGTTAAAGGAGGAAAGTTTGTTTTTGAGAGCAGAGAATGAGAAGGAGGCATTTTGCATCACGACATTTATGGATATAATATTTGGTTATAATCATCAAAGTATTAACTAAGAATTCCAGTTTTTTTTTTTTCATTAATATATAAACCAAACTGAATTATTTGTAAGGAATTAAAGTCTACATTTATAGATCTAGAAGATAGAAAGATCTGAAGTAGATCCCAGAGGTTTCTTACTTCTTTATATTCATAAAACAAATGATTAGTAGTTTCCAATTGAGTTGTAGAGAAATCACAATTACAAACATTGAGTTTAAATCTCTCTCTTAAGTACTCATTTGAAGAATATGTGTCATTTATTATTATAAATTGTAATTTTTTATATTTAGGAGGAATTGGGCATTTCAAATAATTATAATAATTAATAATATTTTTTTCCTAATTTTGATTATTGTAGATTTCGTCGATTTGTTAAAATGTTGTAAGAGAAATGTACGTTTAGTTCCACCAGGGTACATATTATATATAAAATATTGATTCAAGAACCTATTGGTGCATTTATTATCTCTAACGCTCAATTTAAAGCTTATGGAGTTTTGGAATAGGGAGAAATTAGATATAATGTTATTAACTGACATAAGGAGAACATCAGGTATACAACGCAAAACTTTATTGTAACTTGTTAACGAACAATCAGTTCCTTGAAGCTTGTTGAACTTAAAATATCACCATTTCCATCCATTAAGTGAGAAATTGACCAGATTTGTTTAATCAACCAATCCTTTATAAATATAGATCTTCTACCAATAGACAGAGGGGTCCAGTAAAGTCCAAATACTTTGTTACCATCAGTAGAAATGTTGCCCATCTATACTTTACTGCAGTAATTATCTCTAGAGAACGTTTTCCTTCTATTCCTTATGTTTTAAAAATAGTCTTGTTAGTTTTGTTTTATTTAAGCTCATTTTCATTTATGGCCTGTTGGTGTTTAAAAAAATAAAAACCAACAAAATAATTAGTTTCATCCAGACAATTCATTTCTTTATAATTGGACTCGGTGCTGCCCCAACTTGTTGCTCACCACAGACCAAAATAAATAATTTTTCCAGATGATGTAAAGTTAAACATGACGCTGTTACCATTAGTTATAAAACTAAGAAAATAAAATCTAAGGAAGTTATCATCCAGAATGGTAGAAAAATGTTCCTTTAATAGAGTAAAGCAGTAAAGCTTCTGGCCTGAACAGTTTTTACTGCATTACTTTTATAATTTAGTTTTTAAAATGGTGCTATTACACTTTTATAGTAGTAAAAAGCTGAAGTTGATCCTCTAACTTCATTAAAAGTGTTTTTAAACAGCAGGATTTATACTGGAGGAATAAACATGAATAATTTGACTCCTCTGCTCCCAGTGCTACTGGGAAGCGTCCAGTTGGTTTTAGCTGGTCTGGAAATCTCTCTGCTCTGTTTCCGGTCTGGTTGCTGGTTCAGTCCGGGGGGGGTGCTCAGGTTCAGCCTGGCCTGTAGGGGCTTCAGTTGGTTCATCTAATGATTAAATGTTTTCCGCAGAATGATCGGATTCGTGTTCTTGGTTGTTTTTTTAAATGTCATCCAGTTCCACTTTGAAAAACTCCTTAGAAACTAAAGTTCACTGAGATCTGAGAGGAAGTGCTTCTGTTATTATGACACCAACATGGTGTCCTGTTACCAGTATTTCAGTACTAATTGAACGGTGGCCGGCCCTGCAGGAAATCCACTGCTTTAACCAGACATGTTGGTGCTTTAGCAGCGGAGGGGAACCAGAGAAACACAGGCAGCCTGGCTGAGACCGCGGAACGCACACAGGGGGAACCAGGAAGTGAACAGGCAGCTCTAACTAATGCGCATTGTTAATATGATGCATTATTACAATCCGCTGGACTTTGTTTCCAAGTTTGAAGACGTTTCTCTTCCATCCAGGAAGCTTTTTCAATTCAAAATGTCAGAAATAGCGTTTAGTTCCAGGTTTTATAAAGTAGAGCAACAACGCCTTGTTTATACGGTGGCCCAGAGGTGTCAACACAAATACAAAAGCTGCAGCATATATATATACATATATATACATATAATATTATAATATATTAATATAAAACTTTGTGTTTATCATATTAATATTTAATTGCAAAATATATAACTTTGCATGCATTTCATCCAGTTTGAGTTCAGTTTAAATAGTTTCTTATGTGAATAAATCGGTGTAATCTAGCTAAAAGGTAATTTTAGAATTTGTTTTGGTCTTTTAAGGGGTTGTGACGTGTCAGAGATTATTGTAATATCATCTCTGACTCGTCTTTCATGGGATTAAAATCTAAGGCGCCTCCTCTGCATTCTGACAGCAGCTGAACTGTGGTCCGATCCAAGATGGCCGCCCGCCGTGCATGTCGGCCTCGCTGCCGTCAGCGTCCAATGAGATGTCTACGTATATAATGTCTATGGCTTTTATATTTAAATCTGTTGCAGCTTTCGTATCAGTGTTGACACCTCTGGGCCACCGTAAAAACACCGCATGTTTTAGTTTAGAAAACATGCAAATAGAAACGGATGAACGGGTCCCCCCCTTTGGAATGGGGGTCGTTTGGCTTCTTTTTTGACCTGCAATGCCCCATACCTGTCTATGTCTCTGAAACGACCCCCATTCCAAAGGGGGGGACCCGTTCATCCGTTTCTATTTGCATGTTCTCTAAACTAAAACCAGGCTTAGTTGGGCTGCTGGATAAAACCTGGAACTAAACGCTATTTCTGATATTTTGAACTGAAAAATCTGCCTGGATGGAAGAGAAACGTCTTCAAACTTGGAAACAAAGTCCAGTGGATTGATTTTAACTTTTATGGAACGACTATATGACCTGGATGACTGAGAATCTGCACCAGCATATTATTTCAAGCAGTCATGCTGCAGCTTTGTTTCCTCTAAAATAATCTGGTTGGTTTACTTTTTGAAACCCGTTTCCTGAACGGACAGGAATTTCAGACTACCTGCTGCAGCTTCCATTGTTTGTCTTCTCTGAACTGAAAATGCAGGACTTGGCTGCTCTTGGCGACCTTCAGGTTAATGTCCTGTGGAGGAGAGTTAAACATTAAAAGATGTCATGCAGCTAAATTCGGAGGGTGAATGTGGAAAGAGTGACTACTCACAGCCTGAGTCAGAGCTTCTCCCTGCAGAGTCAGCACCCCTTTCACCTGATCCATGCTGCAAAAACAAATCAGCAGATAAAGCCTCCATGAAGCCAAGCAGAAACATGCAGACCAAGTATTCACTCTGACCTTTTTATTTAAGCCTCTAAAAGCTAATCAGCCTCATTGGGCAAAGAAACATGGATTTAAAACATCTGAAAGGTGTTTAGAGTCTGTTCGTTCGAACGTTTATTCGTTAATGAAAATATCAAGGTGAGAGGACTCTGGCTGCAGACCTGCACGATGGAGTCACCTGCACTGTCAGGTCTGGAAGTTTATTCTCAACCTTTCATTGGAAGCCTTCAGGAATGGCGTGTAGCACGTAGCTGCTGCCGTATTTTATTAGAAGACGACATATTTTTTTGTTAACTGAAATTTGCATTTTCCCTACTTTTCCCCATTTAAACACCAAGAAAACTGTGTTTCATGGCTGCAGGAAATGGAGGTGCTGCAGCACCCCCTAGTGGCGAGAAGAAGATAAAAAAAAATGCATTAAAAGTCGTAGAGAAGAAGCCGTTCCAACCGCTGCAGTTCCGAATTCTCCAGAGTGGTGCCCGACTTTACACAAGTGAATAAAGTGAATGTGATTGGTCGATTATCAAGGGGGCGGGATTGTTGTGGAGGAAGGTTCGCAAGCAAGTTTGGTTGGGGCCGGTTTGTTGGAAGCATCTTGCTAACCAGTTAGCATCTTAGTGCTAGCAGGTTCCCAATGGGAAATTCCATTGGGACCAAGTAGCACTAAATTGGTGACTTAGAAACGACACTGTCAAGGAACGCTATGGACAGAAGCTTGGTTTGGTGCAGAAGGCTTCCAGCCGTACATGTTTGAGCCCTTGCCTCGCAACGCTGCCAGTTCTGTTAGCTCTACGCCTGCTGAAGACACAGACGTCAACAACATGAGGAGACCGTCCGCCCGCCTCTGATAGCAGCTGCACCTGCAACCCAACCTAGCGTGCAATCAGGACAGCTTCCAGCGCAAAGAAAGAGCACGGTGCTGCCGCCACTTTCATATTTATTCCTGTAGTTTAACGTAACCACAGCATTTTAAAGTGTTATTTTGATCTTTGATCTATTTTGATCCTGTGTTTTTTGTGTAATGGAGAACTGTTCAATACTTACAAACACAGACTCACTTCTCCATTTTTAAATCAAAACTCAGCTGTTTAAAACTTCTTAGTATTCATTTCTCAACCTTTTTTATTATTTTTGTTGATCCTTTGTGTGACCTTGAGTGTCCAGACAAGCAGCTTTGACATAAAACGTATTATTTTGTATTATTAATTAGAAATCAGCCTCCAGCAAAGGGAAGAACAGCACAAATAATACTGAAATAATTTAAAATATAATAAGAGGCGTCGGTATAAAGAACTGTGCTCGTTTTGATATTTTGTTGCATTTGTTTTTTAACCATATCAAGATGAACATTAAAGATATTATATATAAATCATTAAACTCTTGAATCGATAAAAACGTGTCTCTTGCAAAGACCCAAGAAATAAATGAGGGGATGTCAAATATTTCAGGTATGCTCGCCCCACTCAGTCCCACAGACTGCCACTCTGGGTCCCTGAGCAAGACCCTTAACCCCCCTCTGCTCCCCGGCGCCGCACAATGACAGCCCACTGCTGCCCAAGGGGAGGGGTTAAATGATGCAGAGTTTAATTCTCTATTTTAGGTCAATGAAGGATTTACGTTTTATTTTCCAGCGTTCTGACAGCGCAGGTCTGCCGCTACACTCTCTAGGGAAAAGTTAAAAGTTATGAATACGTCTGCTTTAGGGCCCTAAAATCTTACATGACGTCTCTCGGCAACCTGCAGCTCTTTAGCGCCCCCTTTTGGGCTCCCTGGAGCTTGTTTGTTGTTTGTTTATTTTAATAGGGTGAGCAGGAGGTCAAACAAACATTCATGATGTTTTCTAATGCTGGAAACGTTTGCATACTAGATAAATTTATATGATAAATGTAAATATTTCTTTCAACGTAAATTAGCGTCATATCCGTAGAGATCAGAGGTCACAGCCTGCAGCAGGTGTGAGCGGCGCGGCACGGCGCCAGGCAGGTGGCTGCTGCAAACAAAGCGGCGGGTGTTTCTCAGGCCGTGGATCCCAAAGGGGAAAAAGGAAGATGGTTGATGAGGATTCAAAGAAGAATGGAGGAAATCATTTGCTTTCATCACCAATCAGGAAGGATTGCCTGCATGTTTGCTTTGGAAGGAGAATAAAATAATAAAATGCAATTGCAGAAGTTGTGGATAAAATAGAGGAGAACAAAGATAGATTTATGAAGTGGGTTACATCTCCAAACTCCACTACTGCTGCTAGTTTGGTTTCAAGCATAGAAAACCGTTCATAGATCCAACAGGTGGCGCTCTGATGCAGGGATGGGAACTTTCTAACATTTTTTCCCCAAATCCTCAAAATAAAAATCCCACCAAGGAACGCTGGTGATGTGGGATTTCAGGGTTAGAGAGCTCTGCTCTGATGATGTCACTTCCTGCTTGGTTCCTCATGACTCCATCAGCCCCTCCCATCAGAAACACGTCCACCATAGAAAGATTCCTTTATCCTGTTTCTATCATTTCATCAATGCAACCAAACCTTGGTTGGTCCTTGGCTGGTCATTGGTTGGTCCTTGGTTGGTCCTTGGCTGGTCCTTGGCTGGTCATTGGTTGGTCCTTGGCTGGTCATTGGTTGGTCCTTGGTTGGTCCTTGGCTGGTCCTTGGCTGGTCATTGCTTGGTCCTTGGCTGGTCCTTGGTTGGTCCTTGGTTGGTCCTTGGCTGGTCCTTGGCTGGTCCTTGGCTGGTCCTTGGCTGGTCCTTGGTTGGTCCTTGGTTGGTCC
>NW_015152619.1:23544-27760 GCF_000732505.1 Cyprinodon variegatus
GTCCTTGGTTGATCCTTGGCTGGTCCTTGGTTGATCCTTGGCTGGTCCTTGGTAGGTCATTGGCTGGTCCCCCACAATTTCTTTTTAAGCATCAGTCTTTGTTCTAAAATATTCTTTCCGTCATGATTTGTGGACATTAAGATCTAAAGAGAAGCGCCATCTCCTGGTCAGACCCTGTAATTCAGTGAAGGGGAGTCTGCTGGCATTCAGTTGCCGTTTGACTGGGAAGGCCATTTTGAATGGCTGCTACTGTGGAGCTTGTGTTGCCATATGAGGCTTAAAGAAGACAGATCAGTTTTTTGGTCCAATCTGGCTCTTTGAACAGTCTGGGTTGCTGACCCCTGATCTACCATGTTAACGCTGCCCTGAACATTTAGCCATAAACCAAATGAAGACAGAGGACGCTCAGGCGTCAGAGGACAGCAGGGACAATCAGGTTTACTTTCAAAGTAAAATGTTTTTCTCGTACGCCGATCAAAACTAGCCAAGTGTAAATGATTAGAGACAGGTAGCCGCTTACAGTATGAGAATATTATCTGAAAATAAGGCCCGTTTGCTGGAGGCTTCAGCTAACGGCAGCTGGAAGAACATCTAACTTTTCATGAGCTTTGAAACAAACAGCAAAGCTTTGGAAACATTACGTTGAGCTGCCCAGGATGAAGTTTTCCTGCTTCAGCTGACTTTCCAGGCCTGGTGAGGGCATGGAGAAACGTCTGGAGGCCTCCTGTCGACAAACACCAAGAAACATTTTGGTCACAGCGTTTCATTCAGCAGATCAAATGCACTGAAAAAAAAAACTTAATCTAGAAAAAGTTATTTTTTTCTTAAAATAAGAGCATTTGTTCTTGAATGAGACATTTTGCCAATAGAACAAGACAATTTACATTTAAAATAAGAAAGAGCAATTGCATTGTCTTATTTCAAATCTTATTTTAAGAGTAAAAATACTCATTTCATTGTCAAATCATCTCATTTACCTACTCAAATTAAGTAAATGCACTTAATTTGAGAAATTTTTACTTATTTCCAGATCGTTTTTCCAGTGTGGAAGATTCTGGTCTAGAACTGAGCAAGGGAAGATTTTTGGCAGAGAAATCAGATCAATTTAAAGGACAGGAAATGAGAAAAGCTGCATTATGTTTCACTGAAACATGGCTGCAGGCTAATACCTCAGACTACATCCTCTTTCAGTTTCCCGTCAAACAAGAATAATAATAATAATTGAAACTTAAAGAGGGCTGCTCAGTGGAGCAGTGGGTAGCACTGCTGCCTTGCAGCAAGAAGGTTCCGGATTCTATTCCCGGCCGGGGGTCTTTCTGCATGGAGTTTGCATGTTCTCCCTGAGCATACGTGGGTTCTCTCTGGGTACTCCAGCTTCCTCCCACAGTCCATAAACACGACTGTTAGGTTAATTGGCTTCTCTAAATTCCCCTTAAGTGTGTGTGTGCTTAATCCCAAGCAAGCACCCCTCGATTAAGGGGTGCTCGCCATGCCAGGGGGGTGTGGGGTCATGGGATCAGAAGGAAAACTCTTCTATACTCAGATTCCACCCGCTGGTTTTCTCTTTCATTTCATTAAGATCAAATGTTTTTTTTTGTCATCTTTATGGAAGCATTCAATGTGACGATACACCTTTAAAAACAGAAATCTGACCAAAGAGCTCATGCAGAGGTCAAAACTTCCTCTTCTTAACATCTCCAATGTTAGAACATAATTAACAACAGAAATAAAAAGTCAACTTGAATCAGTTAAATTAAAAATGGTCTAACTCTCCAAGCTTCAGTCTTACCTTGAGGATCTCCTGGAGTTGCTTTAGCACGGCGTGCACCTCCTCTCTTAGCAGCCAGTTAAACTCCTCCTCCTGACAGAAGGAAGACAAACCCAGTCAGTATCTCAATGCTCCATCCATACATACAGCTGCATGGTGCTCACAGAGCCTTGCACTGATCCATCAACTATTGCAGCATTGAAAAAATTCAATTACAGTTAACCCTCTATAACGCCGTTCACTTTTCACCGTCTCGCTGCTTCACGGATTTGCATCATGCATTGTTAAACTTTATTGTCAAACATATTAATGGTGGCATGTCGGTTAATAAGGATCTTTTGGCCCGGAAGAAAAAATCCCCACAATATTAACCCTTCAGTTCATATTGATGATTAAAATTATTATTTATTTATAAGTATATTATTTTACAGTACAGAACAGTGGTTTTTGTAAAAAACAACAACAACCGTTTATCCAGTACTTTTATTTGTTAAAGAAATGCTTGGGCCTGTAAAACGTTTTTGTTCCTTGATTTCAAAGTTTTATGGAGTATTTCATTGTATAATAACTGTAAAAAAATAAAGGTTTCTACTTCACGGATTTCGCCTATCGTGGGTTCTTGTTGGAACGTAACTCCTGCGATAAACGAGGGTTCACTGTATTCACATTTTAAGCTCAGGGGACATGAACAAGAAACGAGAGGAGGAGGTAGACGCTTTCCTAAGACCCGCCCCCTTCTTCTTCTGATTGGCTAGTACTGCTAGTTGCCTTGTCTGGACACTGGCTTGGACTGGGAACCATTTTCGGCCCTGGTATTTTTCCATCTACACCAGTCCACTTATGGACCCGAACCCCTGAAAAAAATAGAAGCAGTCAAACGCGTGCGTCTCAAATGTGAAACAGATACGAATACACAGTGTGGATTGAGCGGTTTATATTCAAGCATCACATGACAACCATCACCAAGACTTCTATAACGCGGTTTTTCTGGCTTTGGTTATTAACATGGACGCCACAGTGACTGCTGCTGCGTAACGTGAGCGCCACTCACCACAGCAGCAGGGTTGCCAGATGACTCACGTTTTCCAGCCCAAAATATGTTCATAAACCGCCTGGATATATGAAATCTCACCCAATTTGAACAAAAGTCTATTGATCCATAGAGCCCACAGACGGCCGTCCTAAACTGCCAGATTGGGAAACATCCCAACCTGGCAACAATGCACCTAAGACAGGAAACGTTAGCCTTTAATTCCAAAACGCCATCATGCACCGCAACATATTTTTGCAAAATATTCAAACATAAATTCGCCAAATATAAGAGGAACATGGTAGTTTGGTTTAGAGAAAGCATTTTAGTTTTATTATAATTTAGTTTGTTGCAAAGATTTTATTGTTTGAAGAAATGGAAAATGACACCATATGCCCCAGACATCCACGGTTATATTTTTGATATTTATATCTTTTAAAACAAAGCGGCGTGTGTATGACGTCATACACATGCCGCTTTGTTTTAAAAAACATAAATATAAAAATATATAACGGCGGATGTCTGGGGGACAGTAATTGGCCTACATGTTCTGAATGCTGGCGTACCATAAAGAATAAATTATGAACAGTTTAGTTTGTGCCTTCAAGTCGTTGCCCATAGGAAGACGTTACTGGATATAACCTAACGGAATATCTTCAGAACGGCTCCAAATGACACTAAACTCATATGGGTGAGTAGAACATGATGGAATAACGGAAAATCAAGGGACCAATGGGGAAAAAAAAGCGGCGTCCCTGGAGTTATTTACTGTCACAGGTAGGAGCTTCAGCCCCCTCTAGTTGAAAATCCTGGATCCGCCCCTGGAAGCGGTTCTTTGTTGTGGTATTTCTGCAGGAGGTTCCATTGATGTCATTCTAGGAACATAGAACAGAATAAACCTATGCACCGATGTAGATCTAAGCTACATAGATCCTGTTCAGCTTTAAAGCAGCAGTTTTCTATGGTGTTGGTCCCTCTGGTCGCGGACCTTCCGGCCTCCATGTCTGATGCTCTGCCGCTGATGGGGCCCCTCGATTGGCCCCGGTCCCCCCCCCTCCTCTAACACCACTCTGCCATTTAATCTGGACTGGATTTAGAAAATAAAAGGAGCCGATAATAGGCGACATATTATGGGGCTGGTGGGGGTGGGACAGCTAGCTGTCCCCGGCAGGTAGTCCCTTACCAGGACGGCTGTCTCCACCTGGCTGGCCGCGGACATCCTGGGCAGCTCGGACAGGGACCTCTGCGGGTGCAGCATGCTCTCTGCTCTGCAGGCCGATGCTGGACTCGGTGTTCAGCCGCTCTAACAGATGGAGCTGTTATTGCAGCTCACTAGCTTAGCGAAGGAGGAGGAGGAGGTGCGTTCAGGACGGTCGGAAATTAAGATTACCGATTAGTGGACAAAAAAATGTACCATT
>NW_015152619.1:29942-30822 GCF_000732505.1 Cyprinodon variegatus
ACGGGAGTGGATTTTCACTCCTGTACTGTCCCACTCCCACAGAAAAAAAATTGTGTCCCGTCCAGATCCTGGGCCAGAGTAGAAATCTAAACCCTGTCCCGTCCCACTCCTGGTGAAATTACTCCCACTGCGATCCCGCTCCCATTCAGAATGACTCCCGCTCCTGCACCACTCCCATGCTCTGTTCGAAATCCTGGGATTTCGAACAGAGCATCCTCAGAAGGCCAGATTCGGAGTACGATTAGGTCATAGGGCGGCACCGAGGTCTGGTCGGATTCCAAGACTCCTCGCTATGCGGCATTTAAATGCGTCCTTCTTTTTGGCCGATTTGAAGGACGGAACCGATGTACCTCAGTATTCTTGGTTTACCCAGGATTCATTGGGAGACAAGCAAGACGTGATCAGAGGAAAGGTTACTTGGCGCCGAACAGTGGTGAAAATTGGAAGTTCAGTTTAATATAATCCAGTCTGTGAATAGTTCCGTCTGAAATGAATGAAAATAGTTGTTTTAATGCTTATAGAGTCAGATATGTGGCGGTAATGTTTGATTAATCTAAAGGTGTTAATCTGTTACTGTGTAAATGGGTTTGGCTGGAATTTAAGGACAGATTCTAATATATCTGCAGGGTGGGGACTATAAATCAATCTGATGGGATTTTTATTTTTTGTCTTGTTGAATATTAGATATTTTGCAGATATATTTTTTTAATACATACATCGTTTAGATTTACTTATATCTTTCTACCCCTTTTATAGAATAGAAAATGTCTTTATTGTCCCACAATGGGCAAATTTACAGCAGCAGAAAGATTATTGAAAATGCTCACACAAATGACGACCTTAGAAAGAATAACATAATAGGGAAGAGTTAAAATATAAA
>NW_015152619.1:34313-35784 GCF_000732505.1 Cyprinodon variegatus
CTAATGCTGCTAATGCTACACGATCCCTACCAGCAGCTCATTGCGCATGCGCAGCTACATCTACTTCCGGGTCACCCTCGATTTTATTTTGAAAAATTAGAGGGTCTGCTTATAGATGTGGATCTAACTTTGCTGTTTATACGGAAAAAACAAACATGATGTTTCTGAATCAATTATCGTTCAGCAATGTTTAGATAAAAAATATTATGAATATTTGTTTTGTTTTATTTATGGATACGTTTCTTCGTATGCTTCAAATGATTAAATAACAGGAATGGCGTTTAGTATGTAGTTCCAGAATTTTATTTAAAATCAGGTCAAAGAATCATTGATGGAGTCATGTGAGCGAACCAGGAGGTGTTTCTAAATGACTGACTCACTAAACTGTGTTTAAGTCGTATCTGTCAACATGATGGCAAGAAAATGGTTCGTTTTTTGCTGTTTATCATTCAAATTATAAAAGTTTCGAGCAGCCTAAAAGGAATTTGAACGTTGTAGCCATCGTATTTTTATTTTCTCGTTGTGTCATGCTTTTCCTCTGTTATCACTCAACTTATCTGAATTAAAGTTCATTTCAAATTGACTCTCAGTTTATTGACTGTTTTTACTGTACTTATTGTTTTAAAAATATTTAAAATCCTAGTCCACAACCATCCTTACTCACATTTTCTGCAAAATGTTCAAGTTATGTTATGTTGATATTATTTATTGGCTACATCTAAAAATATCAAAGATTTTTCAATTTAAACGTAGATTTGAAATAATACAATATAACCTACAATAACTTAAATTCTATCATTGTACCAGGTTATCAAATTAATTCAGTTTATTAAGCTGCCTGTAGTGTCTTTAAATGTCCAGCAGGTGACAGTATTCTGTAAGACAGTATTCAATGTGACCCCAAACTTTTGAACGGTATATATATATATATATATATATATATATATATATATTACTCCCAGTCGGTGAGAGTTGACAGCCCTGCATTTACTGAGTGAAGTCTGGTGCTAATGCTAAAATTGGCACTAGTTCATGCTAATGCTAACATTGCTAGCTCGCGTTAATGCTAGCTCACGCCATTAGTGTTAGCTAATCCCAGCTCGTGTTAATTGTAAAATTGGCGCAATCGCACACTAATGCTAGCTCACGCTAATGCTAACATCGGTGCTAACTCATGCTAATGCTAACTGTCATTACCCGATCCGTACCTGAAGCACGATCCGTACCATCAGCTCATTTGCGCATGCGAAAACAGAATAACTTCTGGTGGCAATATTTCCTTTTTCTTACTTTTTTATTCTTTTGTATTTTTTAGAGGCATGGGTTTCTTTTTGTATATCTTTGTATTTTCGTCAATATTGCATTTTCTAAAAATAAAAAAACAGAAATACATAAAAAAGTTCAATCGCTTTGTGATAGTTACTTTGACTGCTCTGAGCATGCGCAAATATACGTCACTCAGTGTATATAT
>NW_015152619.1:37186-41186 GCF_000732505.1 Cyprinodon variegatus
TTAAAGACACGAAGGCTGTCCTGATTAGATGACCTCCGTACACACCGTGACAGCCACAATGTGAAGGAAGGCCTTCTGCTCTGTCTAATCTGACTAACAAATTAACAATGCACATGATGTATAAATAATAAAACCTAACAGAACAAAAATGTACATTTCAGGCCCACAAAAAGTAAAAATATGTGCCATAAAGTCCAATTTGTAGCCCTATAGGGGTAAGTCCAAATTGTACCTCAGGATACAGAACTGTACTCCTACTGTACCCCTTTTTTAAGCTGCAGGTGGTGAATTGTCCAAATCCGGACTATCCTTTATCACCATGTTGCACTGAGGTTCAGCCTGCTGCTGGTGAATTTCCACCACCTAGAAGAACAAGAAATTTGATTTTTAAATGTATATAGCACACTTAAGAATGGCTGCATAACAAAAATATGGCAGCTAAAGAGAAAATAGTTAATTATCACCTCAGAGACCCCTTGTCCCTTTATGGCCCTCATGTCCTCTGTGCCCATGAACTGTATTTTGCTCTAAAACTTGGATCAAGGAATGTTGTGATGTTCAACAGGCCATGTGTTACTTAGTGTTATTTACTGAGGTATTTTAGGATTTTAGCTTTCAGTGACTTGGTAAGGTCAGGGTCCTCTGGGTCTTTGGCCAGTACTGAGGTGATCAGAATATGGAGAATGGGTTTCGGGTAAGATATGCTGACATATTGCTCAGCTGGCAATGCATCCGTGAAGTCCTGCAGAGGGCTGAGAGCCCTTTTCATGGATTGTTAGACATCCAGGTCTTGCCATGAGGACAGCAGCTTTGCAGTCAGTAGACAAAACCTTGGTCAAGGCACATTGTTGTTCCAGGATTCTTGAAATCAGCTTCTGTGTGGACCCAGGTCATGTTTGGCAGGCTGTCACCATGGCATGTTCTGAGAGGTTTAGCTCCCTCTGTGCCTCCCTTAAAGCTTCACTTTTCTTCCAGCTAGTGGAAAATTTGCTAACAAGCTTGGACTCAGGGTTCGTATCTGAGATCAACTCACAGCTGGGATCCATGTCCAGTGTTGTCTGTGTCTGTAAACCAAAAGCAAATCAACAAATGGTCATTGTTCAGATCATGCTCCAGTGTACATGTGTAGAATAGCACCAATGCACAAGTTTCATTTAGTATATAGTGTCTTTTACACTCACTTTGGTACCGTCACAATACGAAACTAGAGATCTGCCCTTTGTTTTAGCGTGCAGACACAGACACAGACACTGCTTAGCACGTGTACACAGATTTATATTTGGGGAGCTGGGCGATGTAGCTTCGTATAGCTTTAATTAAACTCTAAACAAAGGGCTAAGGCACCATGTTCACCAAACATTAGATTAGTAGTTGCTTTGGTTCGAACAACAATCAGCACTGTCTGGGCCACAGGAAGGATAGTACGTGTTCACTCACGTTAGCAAGCTAGGCACATGGTTTAAGTACAAATATATATAAAGTTTACCTCTGAAGGGAAATTTGACCTTGTTTGTCGATGTTTAACAAAGGGTTCCATCCAGGACATGAAGATTTGGAACACTGGGACCCATTTTAAACCCCATCAGATAGCGTTCCCCCGGCTTAACATGGGGGTAACGGTATCTGATGGGGTGTAAATATCATCAGGCTGCCTTACCTCTAGTCATGGGTGTGAAGTTTTTTAAGAGGGCGTTCAGATCTGTTGAGTTTATGAAATTAATACCTGGGGATGTCTAATTCTGAAATCCTGTGTGTTTTGGGTTGTTGTAGATACCTATCTATAGATGTCTGTCTGTCTGTCTGTCTGTCTGTCTGTCTGTCTGTCTGTCTGTCTGTCTGTCTGTCTGTCTGTCTATCTATCTATCTATCTATCGTGCCGCCTGCGCTGTGCGGAGATGCAGGGGAAACCGTATCTGATGGGGAAACGCAGCTCGACGTAACACTGCTATTTCCATCTGGAAAACGCTGTTTAGCCGCTGGAGTCCTCCTCGCTCTCTATCCTCCCCTCTCTCATGACAAGGCGTGCATGAGTCCTATCATGAAAAAAGGTTTATTGTGTGACCTGAGTAACGTGCAGGGGTGTCGGCAATGGTAACTGCGTTATAGTTACAGTAAGAGTTATAATTTGAATAACTTGTTACTAAAAACAGGTAATGGCGTTAGTAAAGCCATTACTTTCAACGCTGTTACTCCCATCACTGATGGTTGTTTGGTGCATGGCACCTGTTTCAATGTCGCTTGTGGAGAAATGTCCTGGGCCATGAGTAGTGAGGAAACAGGAAGCAATTTTTGTGGGATGGAAGAGGGAAATAGTGACAATGAAGCAGATTGGAAGAGGGTAGCGTGAAAAAAATGAAGTGATCAATTGTACTGCAAAGACGACAAGAAAAACCGAAAAAATTAAAATAATAGCGAAAGCTGCAGAAAACTATCTGGAAGTGAAAGATTTAAACTGGGAAATGGTTGAAAACATTATGGGAAAACCAGTAAGACCATCAGAAACTGGCAGAATGACGATGACTTAATGAAAATTTAAATTATGAGGGCAAATGTGATTAAGTATTTATTATGTTGGGTTAAGTTAAACAGTTTTTTGTTTATGCGGTGAATCGTTTCCTGTTTCCTTGCTTTACTCCATATCAGTTGGTGGCGGTAATGCACTTTTCACTAGTTTGCCAACCGCCATAAAACCTCACAAGAAGAAGAAGAAGGTCCTTCCCCGGCCCTTTCTGTTTGCTAGCAAGGTGTACTTGACTTGACGAGAACACGAGTCCGTACTCGCGTTCTCATGAATTGAGAAACGGCCTTGGAATCCGACCAGACCTCGCTATGAGGTAATCGTCCTTCGAATCTGGCCTTCTGAGGACGCAGCCCATGAATTCGAATAGGGCCCAGGTTTGCAGCCACTCTTCTTCTTGTGTTTTATGGCAATTGGCAAAAACTTTTGGTTAGTTACCGCCACTAGCTGAAATGGAGTGTGGATCGGGGTTGAACTAATGCTACCATTACTACAAACGAAATCTAAGAACTAAATCCTCTTTATCAAATTAGTTGTTTTAAGATATCTCAATAATAACGAATGATCCTCTGATTTAGAGTCCATGTCTAAAAAGTATTTTATGTTTAAATTTAATTTATTGGTTTGTAATCTATTGACCAATTCCTTTTTCTGATCTACATATTTAATGCAAAACAATAAAACATGATCCACTGATTGTTATTGAAACGAAAAATCTAATTTCCCTGTAGTGTGTTTCCCTGATGTGACCAAAGTAGTATCTTGATCTGATTATTTCCTCCTTCCTATTCCTTCCTGTTTTCCTTATAATGCCAACTTTTCTTTAAATACCATTCCACCATCTTCCAGTTGTTTCTTCCTCCCACCAATTCTGACATCTTCCTCTAACCTTTAGTTTAATTACTGATTTCATTTCACCTTTACTAAATGGTTCTATTATATCAATCTGACTGCTTTTAGTACTTTGTTTTGCATATTTATCAGCATCTCATTCCATTTTATTCCCTTATGAGAAAGAATCCATATAACGGAAACTATTAATCCCATTAATTCTGGAAAACTGATGAATTCCTAATTAGATATCAGGTCTGCTATCTGGATGATTGTATTTAAGTGAATATAACGATGAACTAGAATCAGGACAAACCAAACTTCTGAATGGATGGATTTCTACAATCTATTCTAACGTCAATATAATCACAAACATTTCTCCTCTGTTCACTAAAACTCCATCACTGATTCTTTGATTTTATCTTTGATTCTTTGATCTTTGATTGATCACCTGATTTAAAAATTTAAGTCTAAAATTAACACCATTCCTGTTATTGAATATTTTTGAAGCATCTATAAAAATCTTAACATATCCATCATAATTATTAACTAAATATTGCTGAACCAAACTTGAATCTAAAATATCCTCCTTGATTTTTCCGTTTAAACAAAGTTCAATCCGTAGCAATATCCAGACCCTCTCACTTCAAA
>NW_015152619.1:43496-44838 GCF_000732505.1 Cyprinodon variegatus
CAAACAAACAAACAAACAAACAAAAAAAACTTCCGATCTAATTTATTTCTTAAGCACTTAAAAACAACTAAAGCTGACCAAAGGGCTGTAAAGAAAATAAATAAGAAAACATAAAACAGTATAAATAAAAACCAAAACAAATGAGTAAAAATAACATTCACATATAATATGAAATATAAATAAGCATGAAATATAAGAAAAACATAAAATAATGTTCTGTGCAATGTTTTTATATAAATATAAATAAATACAGTTGTTGACATTTTTACAGTACTTTACACTATTTTTACAGTATAGTTATATAGAGATATAAACACACACTTATATATGGCCTGGGAGTTTGAGGGTTCTGCGCAGTATCTTAGCTGTTCCTAGGACTGCACTCTTCCAGACAGAGACCTCTGATGTTTTACCTGGAATCTGCTCTAGATTGCTGTTCAACACACCGCCACTAGATGGCGCCACCAATCACATCAGCGTCCATAGGTGAAAGCGATCAATGTGGGGTCTACTCTTATATTATGTCAATGACTGTCACTGTGAAGTTCACTAAATCATTTTAACTGACATGAAAATAGTTTTTGCTTTTAACAGCACGATGAAGAACAAGAAATGAATGTTAATAATTTCCCAGTAAAGGAAACATCTCCCACTATCCTCCATTCTCTGTGAATCAGTCTAACATCAGTCTGCAAAGATCCTGGTCTGTCAGCAGATCCCAAATCTCTGTCACGGTGGTTTGATATCCAAGCAGAAAGGACAAGAAACGTTTGTAACCTAAAAACAGCATAAAGGTTGGAAATCAGCTTCTCCTCTGGAACCGACTGTTTAAGCAGCCTGTAGAACAACAGGCAGAAATAGAGAAACAATCAGATTAAATTATGACAAACAGGGTCTATAACACAGATGATAGGAGGGATTAGGTGGCTGCTTTGTTGCCCGATTAAAACAAACAAACATAAACAAACAGGTCAGAATAAATTTCCTCATTTTCCTCAGATCTATCAAACACGTGTTTGATGGATGTGAATAATGTGAAATATTATGGAAAACTGAAGTGTTGTGATCAAAAACCTCATTGTGAGCAGGCAGCAACTAAAAGCATCCGAGTCTGCAGAGTCCTGAAAATTGGGGTCCAGGTGGATCTGGAAGAATATGGACTGTAAAACACTCCAACAGCTGGGATGATGTTTAAATCCATAAATTAGGATTACAGTACTTTATATATTATTAAATAAATAATATTATTCTCATTGCTTCATGTGGCTGTTATGACACTGCCATGGTCTGTAACCATGTTCATAAAGTTACCTGTGATTCATTTTCCCTTCTGTTTCTCAGT
>NW_015152620.1:0-1781 GCF_000732505.1 Cyprinodon variegatus
AAAGATGGACTCTAAATCTTTGGTTCCAGTGTAGGTTTGACAGCAGGGATCCAGATGTTCTACCTTTGAGGTCACAGCTCCTTCTTCTGTAATGTTGATCACATATGAAGGCAAACTCTCTCCCAAAAACTCTTCAAACACTTTCAAAAGCTTTTTAGGATCATTTCTAGCTTCCTCAAAAATCTGCTGGAAATATCTTTTTTTATTTTTTTTAACAAAATCTTCCAGCTCTTTTTTCTTCAACCTCTTTTTCATTTTTCCTACTGCCTGATCTCTTTCACTGATTAAAGTTTCCAACCTGTCCTTTGGCCTCAATGAATCATAAATATCTTTGGTCTGAATTGAGGCATTTTTATCTGCTATGGAGAGAAACTTCTCAGTTAGAATCAGCAGAGCTTTCTCAGGATCGGACTCCTCACTCACAGCTTTCCAGTCAGCACTTTTTATGTCAGTAAGAAATGTGTCTAAATTGAAGTCTTGATTTGACCTCAACCTTCGGACCCATTTAGGAACATTTATTTTGACAGTGACGGTAATGAGATTATGGTCACTGCAACCAGTTGCCCTGGATTCAGGTGTACAGCAAAGATCTGCAGCATTTGTGTAAATATGATCAATGCACGTTGCTGATTTGTCGGTTAGTCTTGTAGGATCTTCTACAATCTGCTTAAACCCCCATTTAGATGAAACCTTTTCGGCGATATAACTCAGCAGAGAGTCTTTTTTAAAGTCAATGTTAAAGTCTCCCATCACGAAAATATTTTTCTCCTCCTTCTTCTTCAACATCTTAGTTATGCTCTCATAGAGTTTAACCAAATATTCTGTATCCTCATTATTTGGCATGTAACAACATCCCAGTAGAACTGGTCTGCTGTCAGGAATCTCCATCTCAACCCAAATGATTTCCACATCAGGATTCATCAGGTCGGTCCTTTCTTTAGCTTCAATATGATCCTGAACATAGAGAGCTACCCCCCCTCCATAGCAGTCCCTGTCCTTCCTCCACATCCTGAAACCTGGAATATAAACTTTACTGTCTGCAACTGAAGCGTCTAATTTAGTTTCAGACAGAGCCAAAACGTGGACCTTATCCCGGGATATTATGTGTCGAATATCTTCAGTTTTGTTCCTGAGGCCATTTATGTTCAGAAGAGCCAATGATAATTCTTCATCAGTTGTTTGTGGTGGAGTTCCCATGGCAACGACTGAAGATGTCCGCTGGTAAAGTTGTCTTTTTCCATCTGGAGTGTGAGCCGTTTTAAGACACGAAGTCATCCCAAATATTAAAAAAACACCCTGATTAACTAGAAGACCAGGACAGGAGGCCTTTCACAGCTGATCAGATCTACTGGAAGCCTTTAAAGACAAAGAAAAAGTTATTTATAGTCAGAACTCAACAGAGATGCTGCAATTTCAGATCCAGATCAAAGTTGATGTTCAGCTTCTCACCTTCAGGATGGAGGGACAACAGATCTTCTTTTTCCTCAAGGTCCTAAAGGCCCGCAGTTACAGTAAACCCCTTTAAGTCTGGGTTCAGTCTCTGAAATCACAATAAATCACAGTCACTGTTTCATCTATTTCACTGTTGAGGTTTTTTTTCTAAGCTTCTTTAAATTTAGACGTAAATTCTTAGACTTTAGTGAAAAATTCTACGCTGTTAATCACCACTTATTATTAGAGTTCCTGGAAAATTGGGTTTCCCTCTTTAGTAAAGTACTAGACTGGCTTAGATCCTACTGAAAAGACAGAGCTTTTTGTTCAGTATCTGTATGCAGTAGTCT
>NW_015152620.1:4199-7091 GCF_000732505.1 Cyprinodon variegatus
AATAAACAAATAAATAAATAAAAATAAAAACATTTTGTTTTCTAAGTGGATTTCTTAGTCTACATTTTTTCTTGGTAAGTATAAAAATGTTAACAGCTGGCCTGTCTGTAGTGTCTGTGGTGTCTGTGCCCTGGGATCTAAAAATGTTTAAAGAAGCTCTTAGAGGCTGTTTCATGTTTTTTTGTTAAGTTTAGGTTAAATGCATTTAATCAAAGCTGTGGGCTCAGATTTACACACTGATTTGTTTTCAGAACCTCCAAGGATAGAAATGTAGTAAAGAATCCCCCCAACCAAGACCAAGGAATACAGAACCAACAGGTAGAGAGTTATTAAAATGATTAGTATAGCTAATGAGGGACACTCATGCTGTCACTCATGTGCAAAATCCTTTTCTTTCACTGTGCAACAACTCATGCCACCTACTGAGTAGTCTGTGTAATTTTTTACTTATTTATAAAGTTTTTGTCAGTTTTTGTACTGCAGAAATCCAATACAAGAGCAATAACCCAAGTCAACTACTATGTAGTCTTCCCTTAGCTCTATTGTGCAGATATTTTTATATGTAAGGGAAACATATTCCAGAACTTTACAACTTTTGTCTTTATATACTTTTTTACACTATCTACACTTTTTATATTGTCTCTCGTATTTTTATGTTGAATGGCATCTTGCTTTATCTCTTTGTACTCTATATAAGCTACAGGAACCAGAATGGAACCAGGATTAATCCCAAGTCTGAGCCTGTAGCATTCAGGATCTGGTGGAAGACATAAGCATAAAGAATGCTGATGATGGTCCTGATTAAGCAGATGAATCAGGAAAGTTATTCATTATGACTCAGAGTCTGGGGCTGAGTATGAAGCCTGTGTTTCTGTCCAGCGTTTATTTTAGTTCCTTTTTTTCTTCAGAGAGAGAAGAAAGCAGATGAGGGACAAAACAGCAACAGAAACACTCAGGATGTGACCCTGTGTGACTTTGAGACGCTAAAAATGAAAATATTTTAACTGTGATGTGTTCGGAGGGCTGGGAAGCTCCCACTGGATAACTGTAGTGAAAACAAATCTTATTTATTCACTCATGCGTTCCACGATTTCTATAATGTGAAGTGGTTAAAGGTTGAGTTAGATCGAAGCTAAAGAGTTTTAGTGTTTTTATCTTTTAGTTTTAAATAAGTCAATTAAAATCAGACCTAAATGCTCAAGAAAACAACCAGATCTCCTGTTCTCTCACTGCCTTCGGGTCGACGGAGCTCCATCTGTTTGCTGTTATTCATCTGGATGTTTGCCAGCGCCTGTGTAACATTTAACAACCAAGTGGTTTGTGGTCCAGGTGGAGGAGTTTGAACTATATTGGCCTCTTGCTCATAAGTAGAAGCAAGAAATATCACTTCAGTCTATTGTGACAAAGAAGGAATGANTAACAGCTGGCCTGATGTAGTGTCTGTAGTGTCTGTGCCCTGGGATCTAAAAATGTTTAAAGAAGCTCTTAGAGGCAGTTTCATGGTTTTTTTTTTAAGTTTAGGTTAAATGCCTTTAATCAAAGCTGTGGGCTCTGATTTACACACTGATTTGTTTTCAGAACCTCCAAGGATAGAAATGTAATAAAGACCCCCCCCAACCAAGACCAAGGAGTACAGAACCAGCAGGTAGAGAGTTATTAAAATGATTAGTATAGCTAATGAGGGACAAGGATCCTATGCAAAACATTACCTGCTGTCACTCATGTGCAATATCCTTTTCTCTCACTATGCAATAACTCATGCCACCTACTGAGTAGTCTGTGTAATTTTTTACTTATCTATAAGGTCATTTTTGTACTGCATTTCTGTAGTACAAGTGCAATAATCAAAGCCAACTACACAGTAAATGTAGGAGTGTTAAAGTAACACTTTGAGAGTACATTTGGTCCCACTGTTACGTCCACAAGGGCACAACATATTTGAGGACACAGAAAAAACTGAGGTGACAAAAAAAATATATATATTTTTTTTTATTTATTCTGTAGTTCACTCTCTTTCAAAAAAAACCTTTTCCCAAAACAGCTGTGGGGATGTTCTGTAGAGAAAAAAAAGAAAAAAACAGAATTAAATACCCACAGCTTCTGTGTCCAAAAGAAAGGAAAAAAGAACAAAAAAAAAAGTATTAACAGAAAGTTAGACCTGGTGAGCCGATCAAAAACAAAAAAAAACCAGTACAGCAGGGGGCCAACCCTATACAGGGCCGTCGAAGCCCCTACTGGTACTGGACTACAAAAATAAACTACTAAGCAAAATAAAGAATCGAAAACAGGACAACCGGTCCCACCAGGCTGAAGTCAAAACGAAAACAGCTTTCAAGCAAAGGCTAACAAAAATACCGCATGGCAGGACGGAGGTGTCGGCTGCGCCCTACAGCGGCTGGAGACAGACGCACTTTCTCCGTGATGGAGATGAATGAGCGAGTTAAGGACGTCCTCCAAGATCAAAACCCAGCCCCTTTATAGGCAGTCCAACAGCCACTAATTAACCGGAAAAAAATAATAACTCCAAAACATACAAAACAAAAATTCAATAAGGTATAAGTCAATATTAAACTATATAGAAAAAAGAATTAAAAATAATTGTGCCTAAAGCACATAACACCCTACGGAAGAGGATTAGGGCCACTGGTAAAAAAAAAAAAAAGTTAACGATTTTTTTAATTTTATTTCAGTATAGTATGGGAAAAAAGTCAGAATTCTGACTTTAATGTCAGAATTCTGACTTTTTTCTCAGAATTCTGACTTTTTTCTCAGAATACTGACTTTTTTCTCAGAATTCTGACTTTTTTCTCAGAATTCTGAAATTAAAGTCAGAATTCTGACTTTTTTCTCAGAATTCTAACTTTAATGTCAGAATTCTGACTTTTTTCTCAG
>NW_015152620.1:11056-14345 GCF_000732505.1 Cyprinodon variegatus
GTGAAACGTGTGTGTTTCATATGGTAACAAAGCGTGGTTTTTAAACAGAAGTGTATAGTTTTTACAAGAGTGTTTATTTATGCAAAGGATCTGTAGTGTTTTGCTAATTGAGTGTGTGGTTGTGCTAATTGTGTGTAGTGTTTTGAAAACACGGGCCCTGTTTTGAAAATCGTGCTTAAGCAATCCAAAAAAACTGTAGTAGAGCCACTCCTCCTCCACATTGAGAGGAGGCAGCTGAGGAGGCTCGTGCATTTATTTCAAATGCTCCTTCAACACCTCCTCCTTCTTTTTTGCAGCATGGAAGCTAAAAAAGCAGCCGCATAATATCACACCGTTCTGTAGGATAATTATCATTGATGATGAGTTTGTTTATTACACCTTAATATTAGCTGCCTGTTTTGTATCAAAACGGATGTTTTCCACAATAGTTTATCTAATTAGGACAGTTTCTCTGTCTAGATATACAGTTATAATCTTTATTCTGTACATGGCAAAGATTTTGGAATGGAATGATGGATGCCTCCTTATCTGCTAACGTGTCTGATGTAACGATGTGATGATGTGGCAGACTGGAGATGTAATAAAGGCTTCTTTAACTCTTAATCAGGTCCACTTCCTGAGAACTGAGCCAAGTTGGTAAGCAGCTGCCTTCTGTAACTCTAAGCAACTTCTCTGATCTGAGTGAGATTATAATTTCTATCAAAATCTGTTGTCATGTCTCCTGGTTATTTAATACATATAAGTTATAAAGTGTTATTTGAAGAGTTTGTACCAAGTGATCTCTTTTCAGGAAAAAGAACCAGAGAGATAGAGCTTCAAGGTGTAGAACCAGAGTCTATCTTTAACAGTTCAGAACAGGAGCGAGATTATATCTGTGTTGGCCTGGGAGCACCTCAGGCTGCCCCCAGAAGAGCTGCTGGAGGTTTCTGGGGGAGATGGAAGTCTGGGCGTCTCTGCTGAGGCTCCTGCTTCTGTAACCCGCTCACAGAAAAGAGAAACGTTAAGAATATGTAGAGAAAGGTCCAACATTTTTACAGTCTGACTCAAATGCTTGGTGCATCTATACACACGTCATAATTGCATTGTTTTATTTAATGCACCTGGAAACAAATCTAAACCAAGATTTAGATCAGATTGTGGATATTTTGTACATGTTTAACATAGCTAATGTTAGTCCTGAAAAAAAAACACATTCAGGTGCTGGAATATTGCTGGGGATTCATTACTTTGCATTCAAACAAAACACAAGTAGTAATAAAAGCTTTATCTGAAACAGAAATAGGGACCTATCAGTATCCTATCAACAGATTTAGCAGCAAACTGAGCTGATCTTTACTGTCCTCCATGTGTGACAGAGGAAAACAATCAGACTTAGTGATGGCATTGATTTGGTAGTTATCTGTGGTTTGGTCTGATTGTTAAAAGCTAAACTGGGAGAAGGACTACCACATTAATTTGCAATATATAACCCCAGCTCCTTATCCAACACTTCATTTTCAGGGTTTTTATTTTAAAATGATGGAAGATGGTCTAGAAAAGAGATTCCCAACTTGGAGGTCATGAAATACCCAGTGGACAATGTCAAATATATAAGGAAATAAACAGATATTACATATAAATCCTAATAAAAAACAAATCACATTTTCTTTTAAGTACTAAATATATCAATAAATTCTTAAGTGGACGATTGAATGATTCAATTTCTCATTCAATACAAACAACATGACTTTAATGAAACTAACGCTTAGCTTGTGATCGTCTCTCCAAACAATGAATGGAAACACTTAATGAGATGAGTCATCTTTTATTGCTAATTATAGCCCTCTGACATTTTAGTTTGTAAAACACAAACAAGTNGTTTCAACAATATCCATCAGGTCTCAACATCAACACTGGCACGCATCCTAATAAAAAAACATTTTCAAATGAAGAAAATTTATCGAGTGCCTTTCGAGCGCAATTCTGAAAGGGTGAAACGAATGCGGCATGATTATGCAGAGGTATGTATTCACCTAAGCATTGTGATCTTGCATACTGTAATATGTATACTAGATCTACACTGAACACAATTTTGCCTGACACTGTTCTTCAGAGAGTTTTACAAATGGATGGGAGGAGATCCAGCATGAGTTCATTTACATAGATGAGGCTGGGTTCAACCTGACGAAAACACAAAGGAGGGGAAGAAACATCATTGGCCACAGAGCTACAGTATAGTCAATGTCCCAGGGCAACATGGGGGTAATATAACACTCTGTGCAGCCATTACACAGAATGGGGTCCTCCACCGCCATGCCCATATGGGCCCTTACAACACAGCACTCATACTTACATTCTTGGACCAATTGCACAACATAACAGCAGCAAACCAAATCGATCATATGCAATACATTGTTGTCTTGGACAATGTGTTTTTCCACCGCTCTGCTCTGGTTCAGAACTGGTTTCAGCAATATCCACATTTCACCGTCCTATATCTTCCACCATACTCTCCATTTCTCAACCCTATAGACGAGTCTTTCTCGGCATGGCGATGAAAGGTATATAATCTCCGTCTCCAGGCTGAGGTACCCCTCATCCAAGCCATGGAGGAGGCCTGTGACCAGATGGAGGTAGTAGCAATTCAAGGATGGATTCGTCATTCAAGACGTTTCTTTCCAAGGTGTCTTGCTAATTACAACATTGCCTGCGATGTCTAGTTTTTGTTTTGTTTTTTACAGTTAACTTGCAGTACAATACGTAAAGTGACATTTTACAGTATTATGAATCTCCATGTCAACATTTTGGGCAAGTTGTGAAATAAATGAGTTTCTTCAGTCTGCAACATTGGTCTTGTGTAGTGTTTGGTGAATTTACATTATATTTGTACTTTGTTGATGGTAGCCAACTCTAATCATAGGGAAGTAGAAGTGCTAAAAGTGTTTTAGGTTTATCACAGCAGAGTGTAACTCATGCAAACAGAGTATAGTAATGTGAAACGTGTGTGTTTCATATGGTAACAAAGCGTGGTTTTTAAACAGAAGTGTATAGTTTTTACAAGAGTGTTTATTTATGCAAAGGATCTGTAGTGTTTTGCTAATTGAGTGTGTGGTTGTGCTAATTGTGTGTAGTGTTTTGAAAACACGGGCCCTGTTTTGAAAATCGTGCTTAAGCAATCCAAAAAAACTGTAGTAGAGCCACTCCTCCTCCACATTGAGAGGAGGCAGCTGAGGAGGCTCGTGCATTTATTTCAAATGCTCCTTCAACACCTCCTCCTTCTTTTTTGCAGCATGGAAGCTAAAAAAGCAGC
>NW_015152620.1:17860-20063 GCF_000732505.1 Cyprinodon variegatus
TTGTGATATATATATATATATATATATATATATATATATATATATATATATATATATATATATATATATATATATATATATATATATCACAAAATCTGACTAAATCAGGGAATAAAAAGTGTTTGGCTGTAAGGAGAGCAGAGACAGAGGACACAACCTGCTACCAGGTTAGCTCTGGGGAGACTGTTACTATGGTGACTGAAACAGAGGCTGAGGAAACTCTTTGTGAACCGGTAAACTCAGCTTCCCTGATTTCAGGTTTAGGAAAATTAGAGTTTTCGGTAAACCTGCTTCGTGAAACAGAACACTTTTCTAAATATATCTAAATATAGATCTGTGTTTATTGACTTAACTGTTCCAAGATTTCTGAGATGTCAGATAGTCGCCTGCTGAAGGTCCGGTCACCACAACCTTGAGTCAAATCTGAAGAGCTGCAGTGTTTCCTCTTTATCTTTTAGTTAACCCTTTACAGGGCAAGTTACCCCTTTTATCAATTGCTTACCCCTTAGAAATGGAGTCCCCCCCCCGCTCAGTGAGTTCTAGAAGCACAAGATCTATATTCAGCCATTCAGCAGAGATGCTGCTACATGGCTGTACATTTTATTTTGGCATTTGACTAATTAGATGAGCCCTTGAATGATATATTACCTACTGTAAATAAAGTTGAAAAAAGGTAAAAAGCTAATTGAAAAGTTAAAAAGTAAATAAGCCTAGTTAACAATTATATTTAGGTTTATAAAGTAAAAAAAAATCTAAGTGCCAGTATCAGCATTAATGCCTCTAAGGTTACAGTATGTTGGACCAAAAAAATGTGTTTCTTTTACTCTCAGAGTGTTTTTCATGAATTTCTTATAGAAGCAATTTTATTTTTCTTATACATTTGGGCAAATTGGCGTTTCTTGTTATTATATTGATATTAAAGTTAAAAAATATCAATTTTTGTTGGGATCTGGAGGTCTGTCCACTTTCTCCACCAGAGGGCGTACAAGATCTCCTGGAGCAGGAGCTGATTGTACCACCTGTCGCTCGTCTGCTCATCAGGAGACCAGTATATAAGGAGGCAGAGGACGTCTCTCCAGTCCCAGAGTGTTTGCCAGTTACGGTTAGCAAGCCTGAGCCAACCAGCCTGTCTAAACCTCTGTCTCCCTGAAAGCCAGAACCTGAACCTGATCTGATTTCTCCTCTCTGCTTCCTAGATTGAACCCGCCTGAAACCTGAAACCCAGAAGAGTTTCTCTGCCTGAATCAGCCTTTCTGTTCTCTGAAGAACCCTGGAGAATTATTCCTGTCAAAGACCTGCCTGCCGCTCTCTGAAGAAACTGAAAGGGAAACTCTAAATCTGTGATCTGCCAACACTCAAACCAAGCTCTGCCTCTGCCTAGCCCTCAGCCTGCCGCCAGCTTCTGGACCCTCAAGGTTCCCCCCCTCAGCCGCTCTGCTCAACCTGCTATTTAGTTTCCTTAGATCACAACAAACCAGTTATTTGTAAGACAGGCAGTTAGTAACATTTCTATGTGCCACTTCTTCCAGATGAGTAAAAATTTACAGGTGAAACTCGGGTACGTCAAAGACAGTAAAAGAGCAGGTGATCATGTTGGTTTGTTGAGCATTTTGATTGGATTTCATTTGAAATGTTTAATCCTTTATACAGGTACAGCTCTGCTTACACTCATCCTGCAAATTACCTGGACCTCCACTAACTCCTCTGTCCCCCTCTGCAGTGAAGCCACTCGTGACCAGTCCTGGATCTGATTACTCTGTGTGCTTTTCAGAATCCACTCGTGACCAGACGAGTTCCCCTTATTCATTGTTTTCCAACTTCTCAATAAACCTTTGAACTTTTATCCTGCCTCTGAGTGTTCTGCATGTGGGTTAGGCACCTGAAGCCAAACATGACATTTTTCTTGAATGTTACAAAGGTAAAAAGGTCTTGTCCTGCATTCCAGTAACACTATTGGCTTAAAATATTTGATTTTCAAAGTATTTTACTGAGTGCCCTATAAAGGCTTAAACATTTCAAATAAAATCCAATCAAAATGCTCAACAAACCAACATGATCACCTGCTGTTTTATTGTCTTTGACGTACCCGAGTTTCACCTGTAAATTTTTACTCATCTGGAAGAAGTGGCACATAGAAATGTTACTCACTGCGTGTCTTACAAATAAGTGGTTTGTTGTGATCTAAGGAAACTAAATACAAAAA
>NW_015152620.1:22069-29724 GCF_000732505.1 Cyprinodon variegatus
AGGTCTCCAGCGACCCTCTTGCAAAATACTGGTTAAGATTTTCAAGGATATTTTTAAACTCCTCGTTAAAGAGTCTATAATTCTCCACGATCGTCTTAAACACTTTAATCCAGTTTAACTGATCTCTATGAGATCGCAAAACATATTCAAGCATCTCAAAAATCGTCAACGTGTCCCGAAAAGTATTGATTTCAAACGTGCTTTCATTTATATAAACCTCATGCTGTTTTGCCTGTTTATTCAAAGATTCTATTTCTCTTTGAAGATTCTTCTGAGGATAAATTATCATGTGATTTTCACACACAGCAAACAATTGTTGGGAGTCTATTTCCAACTCATCTAGGATAAACCTGAAGAGAAATCCAGCGAGGAAGCCCCTTTGAGGCAGACAGAAGGATTTACGGTGGTTGGAGAAATACGTCTTCATAAGAAAAATAGCTCTTTCTGTGAAACCTCTTGATTGTAGTTTGGTAATAAACAGATGGTTGTGGAGAAGAGGATAGAAATCTAAGAACAAAAGCCTAACTGGTTTATTGTCTAAAGCATCTCTGAGACACTTTCTATGGATTGTCCTGAGTATTTCGCCCAGGGATGCTGAAGGCTGTCTGCTTTGTTCAGTAAAATACTGTTTGGTCTGTTTGAAGAGAACTACATCAAAGATATGACTTAAAGCAGCATCTACACTGTCAGGCACTTTTTCCATCTCTGAACTTTGACCTCTGTGGTTACCTTCCACACATTCAATGCAGCGGTTCAGTATGTGACAGATGGCATCAGAGATCTGTTTTGCTGCTAGTCTGATCAGTTTAAGTTCAGTTTCATCTGTGTTGTTTAGTACAGGTAGGTGGAGACATTCCAGCAATGTCTTCACTGTTTTAGGTTCAGCTCTCCTGAAACTAAACAAATTTATTTCATAAGAATAAAGAGCTGAATCTAAACGGTTTGTTTGAAACCTGTTTGGATTAAAATGATTCAGACAAGGTGGTAAACATTCTCCCTGAATCTCTCTCAATATTTCCAATAATGTTTCAGGATCATTTTCGGCTTTTAGTTTTTCCAAACTGTTATCATCGAATTCCCAGGAAGGTCCAGGATCGTTTTCTGGTCTGTTTCTCTGTATTCCAGGTTCTGACATTGTAGAATCAGAGGTATCCTGGATCTCCCATGGGGCATGTTTGTCTACTATTGAAAAAAATATCTCTTTAAACTTCAATATTGCTTCTTTAGGATAAATCTCTTTATATACCTCTGTCCATTTAGCCTTCTTTATATCACTAATGAAACTTTCATAATTTAACATGTGGAGAACTTTTTTCAATCTTGCTTTAAAAGTGATTAATTTATGATCACTGCAGCCTGATTCACTGACTTGTAAACCTAAATACAACATATTTGTGTAAATGTGATCAATACATATAGATGTGTTTTTGGCATCCCTGGTAGCCTCCCTAACAATCTGATTAATGTTACACTCAGACAGAACTGAGGTTATTTTTCTCTTATCTGAAGAATCCTTTAACCAGTCGATGTTAAAGTCTCCCATCAGCAAGATTGGTTTCCCTTCCGTTGAAACTGTTTTTATGTTCTCGATTATCTGATCTAAATATTTCACAGCATTACCTGGAGGTCTGTAGCAACAGCCTACTAAAACTGATTGTCTGTCAGCCAGTTTTAACTCAACCCAAATAATCTCAACTTCATTGAACATCAGATCTTCCCTTAACTCAGCTTCAATGTGATCATCAGTATAGAGAGCAACGCCTCCTCCATTACTGTTTCTATCTTTTCTCCACAAACTGAAACCTGGTATCTGAACTTTACTGTCTTCAACCGATGGTTCTAATTTAGTTTCACAGAGAGCCAGCACATTGACTTGATGTGATGTCATTATGTCTTGAATTTGATCTTTCTTGTTTCTCAGACCACAGATGTTTAGGACAGCTGCATTTAAGTCAGTATAGTTGACTGTCAGGGATGGGGTTGCCATGGTGATGGTTGTAGACACTCAGACTGAGCTCCTCTCTTCTCAACCTTCAGGCCTTAAAAAAACAAAAACATTCCATGTGAAAACATCCCATTGACTGATGGTAACAGACCACAATTGCTGGTATGACATAATATGATTAGTTGTTACTAATATTTTTAAAATTAAAACTTAGTTGTTCTTCACAGTTTCATATTTAGAACATTCATTGTCCTTACTGTCGTCACTCTGCCTTCAGTTGCACCATGAATCCAATGACTCCAGAATTTATTTCTTGTTAATGTTTTCTTATTGTCTCTTTAGTCCTAGCACTGAACAACTCTGATCTGCCAGCTGTGCTTTGAATAAGTGGAAGATTTATTTTATTGCTTTTATAAAAAAATTTCTGAATCTGGATATCTAAACTACAGTGTTTGTGCAATAATAAATTTACATGTGCAATAACCGGGTACATTGCAAATGCTCTAAAAAAAAAATTGTGTAACTATTGGAAAACGGTTGTGAGCCCGTTTAGTCTGCAGTTTTAAAAAAAAGGATATTGCGTTTGCTACTGACAGTTTGGAAATGGCTGTAAGTAAAAGATAAAGGTCTAAGTAGGATGGAGGTAATAATGAGAATGAAAATACATAATAGTAATGATAAAAGTTATAACTAGTATTAATTGTGTATTTCAGATCTCTCAAGATGCTACATAAAATACATAAAAATAAAAAGATTGAAATCACAATAACCATTTATATCCAAAGATTAAACATGAATAATAAAAACTTTAAACACTGACTTTGTCAGTTCTCCTCAACCTGCATCTGAGAGTCTTGTTGGAAGGAGCCACGGTTACACTTACAGCACATTAAACTCTAAACAGCTGGATTTACTTCCCACGACTCCTTACAACACCACCTTCACTCAAATACTGCAAATCAATGTAGTTCCCTTACCGTACCCTTTTTGTTATAATTACCTTTTAGAGCTGCCAGACGTTTTAGTAGGTGCTGCTGCTAATCGTATAATTGCTCATCAAATCGGTGCTCCACTGATAATGGCTTTTCATTCTTGTTACGCACGCGCTTAACTCTTAGTGGACCTACTTAGAGTTGATTGAACTAATTCATAGCAGCCGTTGATCAACCAAAAACTCAGAAACCTTAGGCTAGATCAATTTAGTGTTGGGGATTTGAATCTTAGTTTGTTAAACCTGCTTTGTGAAACAAACCGCTGATTAGATAAAAAATGGTTTATGTAAACATGTCGGAATAAAGATTCTATTTAAATTTGCCTGGATTGGAAAGAAATTTAATTCCGTTTGAGAGTTTTTTTTCCCGATTGTTTTAATTGGTGTTAATTTCCAAACCCATTCGGTTCTTAGAAATAAAATCCTCTCCTCTCCACATGTGTGCAACATCTGCTTTACATTTTTCTCTTTACTCATTTCTATCCTCTGGCTGCTGCTCCTTGGTAGAGGGGGTAGCTAAAAATATTATGTGCAGTTAAAAATTCCAACCTGTCCTATAGCCCTGTAGTGAAGAAGCATTAATATAAACAAAGGTATGGATACTAAGAAATATTGAAGGTCCATCATGGATAAAAGCACACCAATAACAGGACTGAAGAACTGGAGAAATAGAAATGTGAGGAGGGGGGGGATAAAAAGTAGCTACGGTTGATGATGAGCAGACAGGTGTGGGTTTGTTTACCAACAGGCAGCTTCTTCTACTACTAAAATATTTCTAGAAAACTAGATAGTTCTGTGTCTCAAATGATTTAATCTGATCAAATGCTTGGTGCATCTATACACACGTCATGATTGGATTGTTTTATTTAGTTTTCATGGAAACAGAGATTTTGAATTTCCGATCAACCAAGATTTAGATCAGATTGCGGATATTTTGTACATGTTTAACATAGCTAATGTTATTCCTGAATATAAAACACATTCAGATGCTGGAATATTGCCGGGGACTCATGACTTTTCATTCGAACAGAACACAAGCAGTAATAAAAGCTTTATCTAAACCAGAAATAGGGACCTATCAACAGATTTAGCAGCAAACTGAGCTGATCTTTACTGTCCTCCATGTGTGACAGAGGAAAAGAATCAGACTTAGTGATGGCATTGATTTGGTAGTTATCTGTGGTTTGGTTTGATGTTAATAGCTAAACTGGGAGAAGGACTACCACGTTAATTTGCAATTTAAAACCCCAGTTCCTTATCCAACACTTCATTTTTTTCAGGGTATTTATTGTAAAAAGATAGAAGATGGTCTAAAACAGAGGTTCCCAACTTGGAGGAAACACCCAGCAGAAAATAGCAAGATGGTCTTCCAAATAATTTTGATGTGATCCCTAAGTTACCTGAAGGGCTCAAACATATTATGAAACATACATGTAAATGCTCCCACCCCCTCAAAAAACAAACAAACAAACAAAAAAGCAAAATATATAAGGAAATATGTAGATGTAACATGTATAAATCATAAATAAAAATAAATCACAATATGTGATTTAAGTACTGAATGTATCAATAAATTCTTAAGTGGACGGTCTAATGATTAAATTTCTGCTTCAATGCTAATTTAAAATGATTAATTAAACAATTTACAAATATTTTTTATTTTCATGTCATACATAAACATCAAGTGATTTTTTATTACCTATATTTAGGAGGTCTTCAGTCTGGTGTAGAGATACTTTAGGGGTCGGAATGAAATGTTTGGGAAGCTTAGTTTAAAATACCCCAAATACCCTAAAGATCGTCTCTCCGAACAATGAATGGAAAATGAGTCATCTTTAATTACTAATTATAGCCCTCCAACATTTTTCTCTGCAAAACACAAACAAGTCTAAACAAACTGAGACTAATCTTAATCAGCCGTTAAGGATTAGAGGAGCAGGAAGGTTTCGATCGACAGAGAACACAGGTGATCTCAGCCGGCAGCGAAAAACAAGCCACTCCCACTTTACCTGAGAGAGTGAATATCAGATATGATGGCAGATGAAGGCAGGAGTCTTTACATCGCCTCTATGTAAAAAACTTGACTTTTGCTTATAATGCATTTAAACAACTAAACAAAGGATTAAGTCTTATTTGATAGTCTTTCTATTTAGTTATTTCATTTTCTTGAACAAATTCCACCACTTTGGGACAATTAAGAATTTTTTTTATCTTAAACAGTTTGAATCCAGATTACCTCAGACTGGTTTTCCAAGTGAAGAAATTGATATAGATCCGCTCCAATCAATGATTCTGAGAAGGAGTTAAAAGAACATTTAATAACTTTAGTCTTAATCAAAATAAGAAATTGAGAAATCAGAGGAAAATACATGATTACAAATCTAAGAACAAAAATATATTTATGCATGAATACATAAAACAACACAATAGAAGAGAGAGAAGGAATGCGATTATAAATAGTTCTTTAAAATAACTGAACTTCTTTTATTTTCTTTAAATTAATAAAACAATTTCCTTTCAAGTTTAAATTTTATATAGATAACAAATTCATTCAGACTGATCTGTTTTAGGATGATTATTTAACAAACCTCAGTTCAGATGGAAAGATCTTTTTAAGAACTTCCCTCAGAGTTAAGCATTCTTAATCTTTGTCATGCTCAGTGAGAGCATTTAGAAAGTAAATATGCTAATTTATATATTAGCAACTATTAATGAAACGTAAAAAGGTCTAACTGTAGATTCTAACATTCAAATCAATCTCAAACGGTTCTGAATTTGGTGTTGAAACTAGAAATCTGTCTTCCTAAAGATGATTAGCAGCTTTGTTGGTCCATCACTTTAGACTGAACAATGTGACCTGATCTAATGAATATAGATCTGTGTTTACTCACTCAACTGTTCCAAGATTTCTGAGATGCCAAAGAGTCGCCTGCTGAAGATCCAGTCACCACGGCGTTGAATCAAATCTGAAGAGCTGCAGTGTTTCCTGTATGTTATCTTTCAGTTAAACAAGCCAAATGAAAACCAATCAAAACTCTGAACATGATCACCTGGTCTTTTAGTGTGAGTCACTGAGTTTCACCCGTTTATTGTTGCTCATCTGGAAAAAGTGACACTACTCACTGCTTGTCTGACGAATAAGTGGTTTGTTGTGATCAAGGAAATTAATATACAAACAAATACAATTCTCCTTGGGGGAACAAACATGGTTAATCAAATGTTCATCTTACACAACAGGTATGAATAAAAATACAACTACTAGCAGTGTCCATCATTATGTTTTACAGCGTCTCATCTTTCTCTAAATATAGACATCAAAATGAAACTCGATAAGTTACTGATCATTGCTGAGCCTTTAGTTAACAGCAATCTATAAGATAAAGAAGAAATAATCTGTTCCATTAGGTTTATATACAAAGATAAGCCTAAACAGGTTTGAAACATATTTAAATGAAGGAATACAATATTTAATTCACCTCTATTCAGTAGATCCTTCAAGGTTACATTTATTCAGACCACAGAAAAACAGCAGGTTGCATTGATAGATTTATTGCCTTACAGACACAAACTGGGAGCTGCATACACAGGAAAGGGAATAAAATGTTTATTCTTTACAGTGTGAGGCAGAACAGGTGTGATGCTGAGGCCTAAACAACAAGAAGGGAACATTGAGACAGTTGAAAACATGAATGCTGAAATCTACCATATATTGTGATTTATTTATAATGTTTTTATTTCTAATAACTAAATGCCTTAATTGAGACAAGTTAAACCTGAAATAGAACAATAAATCCATACCTTCAAAAGCTGGTTGAATTAGTTGGGCAATAAACCATGATAATAATTTTGGACTTTGAGGATCAATGTCTACATTTTATCTTACAAATCTTCATGATTGCAGCCCCTGTAATTGATCTAATTACTCACTACATTCACCTGCCGTACCCCCTCTCTAATTATCATTTATCTTATTCCCACAGTTCTGGCTCCAAGACGGAGTACAGTTTAAAGTTCTGCAGTTATCCTGGTACCATGTCTTGTCTCTGTCCCTCCTAACCACTGAGCCTACCTTTCACCATCTGAGTGTGTCTGTCTGAGCTCGCTGCTGGACTCATGGAACTCTGAACCTACCTGAACGCTCTGTGGATTTCTGGAACCCTGGATCTGTCTTTTCCTGTTTGGATAGGAACCCCTGGTCGGGCTACAGACTTCTGGATCTCAGAGCGGCAAAGACTTAGGACTGGAATGAGAGCAGTGTCCTTGATCTAAGAACGTGGTATAATATATGTTGATAAGGCTGGAGCTGTGGATGTCTCCATGTATGCCGACGTGTATGATGTAATGATGTGATGATGTGGGAGACTGGAGTTTTATAAAATGCTTCTTTATCTGTGATTCGGGGACACTTCACGAGAGGTGAGCCTGGTTGGCAAGCAATGCCTTCCTTAACTCTAAGCAATTTCTCTGATCTGAGTAAGACTGCAATTTCTGTCAGAATCTATTGTCATGTCTCCTAGTTATTTAATACATAAACATTATGAAGGGCTAATTAAAGAGTTTTTCCCAACTGATCAATTTTCAGGAAAAAGAACCGGAGAGAGGAAGCTATAAGTTGCAAATACAGAGCTTTCCTTAACAAATGGTGTTTCCTGTTCAGACCTGAATAAGTTGTATCACTAAAGGCATAGGCGGATCTACTGGGGTGGCATAGGGTGGCAA
>NW_015152620.1:34988-44652 GCF_000732505.1 Cyprinodon variegatus
AGTGACATTCCTATCTGTCAGTTTTTTTCAGATGAGTAACAATAGACAGGTGAAACTTAGTGACTCACAGACAATAAAAGACCAGGTGATCATGTTGGTCTGTTGAGCATTTATATTGGCTTTCATTTGATTTGTTTAACTGAAACATAACCAATAGGAGAAATCACAGCCATTCAGATTTGTTTCAACGCTGTGGTGACTGGACCTTCAGCAGGCGACTCTCTGACATCTCAGAAATCTTGGAACAGTTGAGTGAGTAAACACATTTACTGTATATTCGTTAGATCAGGTCACATTGTTCAGTCTGAAGTGATGAGGAGAGATTTCTAGTTTCAACAAGAAATGCAGAACCGTTTGGGATTGATTTGAATTTTAGAATCTACAGTTAGACCTTTTTACGTTTTGTGAATAATTGCTAATATATAAATGATCATACTTACTTTCTAAACGCTCACTGAGCAGGACAAAGATTACTGATGCTTAATTCTGAGGAAAGTTCTTAAAAAGATCCTGAACTGAGGTTTGTTCTAAAACAGATCAGTCTGAATGAATGTGTTACTAATGTAAAACTTAAAATAGAACTTAAAATATTCTAATAACTTCAAAGAAGCAGAAGTTCAGTTATTTTAAATAACGGTTATAATTGCATTCCTTCTCTCTCTTCTAATGTGTTTTTTTATTATTCATGAATAAATATATTTTTGTTCTTAGATTTGAAATCATGCATTTGCCAATTTCTCCAATCTTTACTAGGGATTTCTTTGGTCATTTCACATCTAATCAGCTTTTTTTTCAATCATTAAATATGTCAGGGCTGATGATTAAATGTTCTTTTAACTCCTTCTCAGAATCATTGATTGGAGCGGATCTATATCAACTTCTTCTTCACTTGGAAAACCAGTCTGAGGTAATCTGGATCCAAACTGTTTAAGTTAAAAAAAAATCCTTAATTATCCCAAAGTGGTGGAATTTGTTCAGGACAATGAAAGAATTAAATAGAAAGGATATCAAATAAGACTTAATCCTTTGTTTAGTTTGTTTAAATGACTCATAAATGCAGAGGTTATTTGCCTTGAGGTGATGTAAAGACTCCTGCCTTCATCTGCCATCATATCTGATATTCAGTCTCTCAGGTAAAGTGGGAGTGGTTTGTTTTTCGCTGCCGGCTGAGATCACCTGTGTTCTCTGTCGATCGAAACCTTCCTGCTCCTCTAATCCTTAACGGCTGATTAAGATTATTCTCAGCTTGTTTAGACTTGATTGTGTTTTACAAACAAAATGTCAGAGGGCTATAATTAGCAATAAAAGATGACTCATCTCATTAAGTGTTTCCATTCATTGTTTGGAGAGACGATCACAAGCTAAGCGTTAGGGTATTTGGGGTATTTTAAACTAAGCTTCGCAAACATTTCATTCTGAGACCCCTAAAGTACCTCTTTACCATACTGAAGATTTCCTAAATATAGATAGTTCACTTAATGTTTATGTATGAAGTGAAAATAAAAATTTTAAATCTAAATTGATCCCACCTGCCCCTCGCTCAGCAGCATGTCCGTCTCTATCACCTGCAGGATCAGCTCCCCATTCTTCCATCCAGGCTTATTTTGGCTTCAATCCTGACACCTGTACTCTTTTTGATTTTTCTGTCCTTTTTAAAATTGATCTGCTTTTTGTTTAATAAATTCCTTCTGTAAAGAACCTCTGGCTGAATTCTGGGTCCGCTGACATGATTAAACACAAATTTTTTACATTTCTTTTTACAAGACGTGACTTTTTGTCATGAAACGAGGACGGATGGACCCAGTATTCAAGGAGACAATCAGTAGGCAGATTCAAAACGTTTATTTAAAGAAAAACAAAACTAAAAGGGGAGCTACTAGGATCTGTGGCACACGGCAACTGCAGGTAGGGGGCGGGGCACCGCCCAATCTCAGACACTCCGTTAGTGGAAGAAACACAGGTAAGTGACCACGATCATCTGACAGAAGATGATCATATGAGTTGGTCACTTACCTGGTTTAACAGTCCAGACCAAGAATGGCCCCAGTGCTGCAGTCCCAGAGGTCTTGCAGGAAGCCAATCCTGGTCAGGGATCCAGAACAGACAGGAACAGGCAGGATCCAGGCCTCCAGGCCTCGTAGAGCTCCCAGGCAGGTTCAGAGTCAGGAAGCGTGACCAGACGGTCACACACAGGAACAGACAGAATCAGGTGCAGGTGAGCAGGCTCAATGGAAGAGGATAGCCGAGACAGGACGTGGAACCAGAACTTGATGCAGGACCTTTAAATTGGTTTCCAGCTTGGAGCCAGGCTTACTGGATAAAAACTGAACCTCCCCACATATAGAGCCAAAAACCCAGAGGACTCCGCGGGGAGGAACAGTGGACGATCAGGAGACGAGACAAACACAAAAACCCTCTTTCCACTGGCTGCTAGGATCCAGGACATGAACCAAGGCATCACTGAACAGACAGACTAACAGAAAACAAGTAATGATCTGGCCCAGAATGCTCAGGCTGAACTGAATATAACCAAGAGGAAACAGGTGAGAGGAATAAATGATAATTTAAGCAGGGAGGGAAAACGACAGGTGAAAGAAATAACCAGTTAAGGGAGAGCAAACAGGCCAGATCATGAACATTTTTCTTTGAAGGAAGTATTGTGCCATAGATTTTTATATTTTATTTTATTTATTCATATTTTTTAGATGAATTTATTCAGGGAAAAATGCAGATGAGAGCCATGAGAAAGAATGCAACTGATTTGATTATTCTACTAGTTGAAAGCAGTGATCAGAAGGATCATAGAGCTGCACAGTAATGCTTGTTCAATTTATAATCCATGTAATTTCATTTATGTATTTATCTTAATAAGATTATTGATATAACAACAGTTTATTATTAATATTAATATTTGGTTTAAAAACAAAATGTGTTAGGTCTTGGTTCAATAGGCTATATTTATTTCAATATGTTTTAATAAACATTTAATCAGTCCGGCCCTCAGCTTGTGGCAAAAAAAATTTTTTGGCCCTCGTTGTGTTTGACTTTGACTTCCCTAGACCACATCATACCAGCCATCATGATCGGCTACCGACAGTCTATAGAATGTGTAACATCTGGGATGTCTTGTTGTCTTTTAAGGGCTGGAGCTGCCTGCAGAGGAGAGAAACAGAGAGTGAGTGTCTACAACCATCACCATGGCAACCCTATCCATGACTGTCAACTATGGTGAATTAAATGCAGCTGTCCTAAACATTCGTGGTCTCAGAAACAAGAAAGATCGAATTCAAAACATGATGACATCACATGAAGTCAATGTGCTGGCTCTCTGTGAAACCTATTTAAAAACCTCAACAGAAGACAGTAAAGTTCAGATTCCAGGTTTCAGTTTGTGGAGAAGAGATAGAAACAGTGATGGAGGAGGCGTTGCTCTCTATACTGATGATCACATTGAAGCTGAGTTAAGGGAAGATCTGATGATCGATGAAGTTGAGATCATCTGGGTTGAATTAAAACTGGCTGACAGACAATCAGTTTTAGTAGGCTGTTGCTACAGACCTCCACGTAGTGCTGTGAAATATTTAGATCAGATAATCGAGAACATAAAAACTGTTTCAAAGGAAGGGAAACCAATCTTGCTGATGGGAGACTTCAACATCGACTCGTTAAAGGATTCTTCAGATAAGAGAAAAATAACCTCAGTTCTGTCTGAGTGTAACATTAATCAGATCGTAGATCAACCTACCAGGGACATGAGAAACACATCTACATGCATTGATCACGTTTACACAAATATGTTGCACTCAGGCTTAATAGTCAGCGAATCAGGTTGCAGTGATTCTAAATTAATCACTTTCAGAGCAAGAGTCAACAAGGCAATCTGTCGTCGGTCAAACAAAACCCTAATTCCAGAACATTTCATCAGTGATATGATGAAGGCTCAGTGGTTAGAAGTATACAAAGATTTCAACCCTGAAAAAGCTCTATCCACATTCAAACACATATTTGCTTCAGTAGCAGACAAACATGCACCATGGGAGATTCAGGATAACTCTTATTCTAGGATTGTAGAACGTAGGATAGAGAACAAGAGGCACGAGATGCACACAGTTTTCAGAAGAGTTGAAGCAGAAACAGTGGAGAGATTGTTGGAAAATCTCAATCTTCCTGTAACTAATAACATAGACGAAACCGAACTTAAATTGCTCAAACTTGCAGCAAAACCGATCTCTGAACCCATCTCTTGGATATTAAACCTTTGGATCACCAACAGTGAGGAAGGAAACCAAAGCAGTTTAATCCCTTTCACAGAGAACAGAAGGCCTGATAGTGTAGATGCTGTTTTGAAATATATCGCAGACCAAACAGGACTGAATACAAAGAACAACCTTCAGGATCCCTGAAGAAAACACCAGAGGAAATGCAAGAAAAGTGTCTCAAAATGCTTCAGTCCAGGTTTTGTTCATAGATTTTTTTTTACCCTCTTTAGCAACAATTTGGTAATTAAACTATGATCTAATGGTTTTCCTGATCATGCTGTTTTTATCATAAAATCTTATTTCTGCTACATTTCTAAGTTAAAGGGTTTGTTCAAAGGGGTTTCCTCAGTTCAGCATAATGTTCCAAACATCCTCTGCTGTTGTTTGTGAAAATCAGATTATCATGCCTGAACATCACAAGATCAGATCCATCTTAAAAGTGATTTTAATTATCTTAATGAAAATATAAAACAGTATAGACTTTCTTTAAAGAAAACCAAAGCATTTAAAATCTGCTCTCTCAGCAACCTCAGGGACATTTTAACATCCTTGACTTTGTGTTAAGATTTCATATAAACTTAAACTGGATTGAAGCATTAATGACGATTGTGCAGCATCATAGCCTATTTGACCGTGAGTTGAAACAGATTCTTGAAAAACAGAGGATGAAGAGACCAAGAAAAGTGTGGTAGATCTACTGGTTCTATTTCACTTGGACAACTAAAGACTGCTTCATCAAGAAGAGACCCAAAATGGGCATATTTTATCCATGCAGTTTTTAGTTTAACACATTTATATTTTTTTATGTCATTTTTTATTGATTAGATGTGTTGTATCTATTTGCTGGAAAGTCTAAACATTACAGAAGAAAATCCACTGAATGACCAAAGTGAACATTGATGATATCATAACTGTTGACTTGATCCCCAAAAATGTAACATCTGAGAAAACTGTTTTATTATTGTTATTTATAAAATGAGTTAAAAGAAAAAAAAATCATATTAGAAAGATAAAATGAGAACTTTGCAATCTAGAGGTTGGATCTGTTGTTGAAAGCTGGTGGCTCCTTATTAAGCCCATAACAGGAAACTTGTAATTATGAAGATGTCTTTATTGGATCAAAATGTTTTTGTTTTTTTGTGGTTTTAAGTATTTAATATTTGGTAATTACAGTTTGCAAACCTTTTAAAAAGGAAAGAAGCAAGAGAATATTAATGTTCAAAGAAACAAAATTATATTAACATTATGAATTTTATTTCGCTCTGTTTAGTTAGATTTTTTTTATGTTCATTTCTTTTGATTTTTATGACTAACAATCTATTCTTAAATCTCTGTAAAACAATTTGTTTTAAACTTAGCTTAATAAAAAACACTCAATAAATAAATTTTGATTGATGGAAGATAAAAATAAAGAGTTAAATTGTCTGAATGGAGTCAAAAAAGTTCTGAGTAGCTGAGTCTGTACCTATGTTATCAAATTTTTAAACTGTTTTTCTTTTATATAAATTTGTGACAAAAGTTAATGTTTTTAAGCTTAACCTGTTGTCATATTTAGAGAATGTAATTTATCAGGGATTGTATATGTCTCTATCTAATTATCTCTATAGCTTGTGGTTAAATCTTTATAATATGAGCAAATCTGTCAGAAACCAGGAAACAATGTTTACGGAAAGGTTAAACTGTTGGCCATATTTAATCAAAGATACGTAAGATAATAAAATGCTCTTCAAAAAATTGCTTTCCTGATTTTTTTTCCCTATTCACTTGAATGTATGGATAGTCTTTAAAAATACCATTAAACTATGTAAAGATCAATTTGAAACCACTGTTCTGAAATGTTGTGCTAGCTTCTGTATTATGGTACTGGAATGGCACAAAAACAGAAACGTGCCATGAAGAAAAACAACTATATTTAAACTGGAAATGAATGTCTGCTCTAAAATAATAATAAAAAAAACATTAAATATCAAAAACATCATTAATGACAAAATACTTAAACTGTCTTAACACCGACTGTTATGTAGCATTAGATAACATCAATTCACTCTCTAATTGTAAAGACAAATTTAAAAATCAATTGAGGTGATGGTCTATGAGTAAATATAGAGCATTCATTTCCAACATATCCTTTTAAATTTCATGAACAAATCCCCATGAAAAGAAGCAAAGATCTAATTTTTTTTTTACAATTTTTAGAAAAACTTCATTTAAGAAAGTTTAAGAATAACTGCAATTCAATTCAATTATACTTTATTAGCCCCAAAGGGAAATTACATTTTGGTACAGCCTGTCCAAAAAGACAAAATCACACAGAAAGACAATACATAGACATTATACCTGGCGGGAAGTAGTCTCCAAGGCCTTGCTGCCATAAAAGACATTGCCTTTGCAGTTAGAAAAACAAAAGAAATGGATCACAATGGGTGAGGGAGGATGAGCAGGTTACCGTTTGAGACCGCAACAAACCTCAGAAAACAAGCCAACAAAGATACAACACAACATCTTTCAGAATTATGACTGTTAAAGAAGGATGAGAGGTGTGTGTATCATATCTGAGTATCAGTGTGTCTGCATGTGTGTGTGCAAAGTAAGTCCATGAAGCCGTGGGTCAATGTCCTTGACAGATGTAACAGTTCATCAGCGACCAACAGGGCAGCTTCACTTTAAAGGTGCAGGATTCAGAAACACTGTTGTTGTTTCAAAACTAGACTCTGCCCAGCAGAGGTCAGCAAACTCTACATAAACACGTTTATAACAGTTAGAGTACCATTTTAGGGTGAGCTGTATGATTAGCTGAAATGATTCAGAAAGCGGTGTCAGGTTTATTCAATGATGATTATATAATTAATGTGTGCTTATGAATCATTTGTGCAAGGGGGATGCTGCACTGTGTCTTGTGACGCAGTCAGGAGACCATCCTGCCTTGTCATTCTGATGGAGCATCTTGTCTTTATGAACTGATCAATTGTTCTGTCAGAACAAATACTGTTTTGTAGCCATGTGTTATGTTCTGTTAATAAAAGACGGCTGCAGGAGGGGATTCGGAGAAAGAAAGCTTGAAGTTGGGTTGGGATTTTTCTTTCCGTTCCTGCAGAAGCTGCTTGAATCTCTTTCCTGTGTAGACTCAATTTCTATTGTTTTGCAAACCTACATTTTGCAAAACAACAAAACAACAAAGCGGCATGAGGGGAATCTCTGACATGTTGACCTATATCAGGTTTTTGAGTCAAGCCAAGTTTGATCATGTAGCCTCATGACAATTCCATGTACTGTATATAAAAAAAATGCACAGAAAAAAATTAACACATTTTTGGACCAAATGAAGAGTGTTTAGAATTTAGCAGCCAGCAATCAGGCTCCAAATTTGGTTTTAGTGATGTACTAAAAAAGCGACCAAAAGCATTTATTTAAAAATGATAGATCTGAAGCAAGGACATCTAAGGCAGTAACCTCGGCAGGAGGAAAACATAGTTAGTGACCACGTGAAACTGAGGGCGGATGATTATGAGTGTGTGAGTCACTAACCTGATCTCCAGAAGCTGAAGCCTTGAAGACCACGGAACTGGCAGGAGATCAGAGAAGATAAAGGAAGGCAGACAATTCAGAGGGTAAAGCCAAAGCTGCCGACAAAGAGGTTCACAGGAGTCTGAGCCAGAAAATTAGAGATCCAAAGTGGTACCAAAAGGAAATCCAGGCAGTGGTGGTAAAAGTACTCAGAAACTGTACTTAAGTACTAGTAAAAATAAACAAACAAATAAATACTCTAGTAAAAGTAAATGTATCACACTGACATTTGTAGTAAAGTAAAAGTAACAAAGTAGTTGCTTTTAAAGAGTATGTTAAGTAGTAAAAGTACCTTAATGTCTATTGTGGTGAAAAATTGCATAATCGGCTTTTCTGCCCTGAATAATTTGAAAGGTGGGGGGGCACATTGGCTAGGGGAGGGAAGGCTAAAATGGGCTAGAGTTTTACCACGTAGGTTAACACTGTGAGCAGAGCTTTAAAACTTTTATTAGATTTAAAAGTTCAATAATTTATTTAAAAGAGGAGCTCGCTAAAAATGTTTGTTAAATAAAATACGTTAAAAGGAAGGGATTAAAAAAAGAGATAAGAATGTAGGGCATCAGGAGCAGCAGAGTCAATGGAATAGTCTGTCATAAGATGCGCTCTAGCTGGCACGATGAAGGGCGCAGTCCTCTCTCCAACGCACGCTCCTCCCCAGCATGTGGGCCTCGCCAGCATAGCTGGCACCAGTGAGGTCACCTCCAACACGCGGTCCTCTCACCAGTGCGCCGCTCTCCATTGTGCCGCTCTCCATCCTGTCTTCCCCGCTCCAGGGCGGCTCAGCGCCTCGCTCCAGTACGCCCGCTCCAGTGCCCTCTCCCTTACCCACTCTGTTAGACCCTTCTCAAAGTCCGGCTTCGGCTTTCCATATCCGGTCTCTGTCTTCCCATGTCCAGTGTCTCTCTCCTCCAACCAAACAGCTGCCTTTTTATCAGTGTCTGCTGCTTGACTGATAGGGAACACCTGTGCCGCTGCTGTGGGCGTGTCCAGGTGTGAGTGGTAATGTGACATCCAAACAAAATCAGAAAAAACATGCAACACACAAAAGTGAAAACAAGTAAATCAGTTCAAAAACAAAGAAAATCCAAAATTAGAAAACAGCATGCAATAAACTTGACAAAAAGGCCACATTACCACATCCTCTAATACCCCACACCTGATCAGGTGAGATGGAAAACATCATCTTCCAGCCAGCATGCAGCTAGCGCCATCTGTTGGAAAAAACTAAATGCTGAAAACAAAACAGGAAATTAAGTCCTCCAGACTCCAAATTGTGGAACTGTTATAATCTGTTAGCCACAGTCTGCCTGCTGCAGGGCTGGTCTAAGATCGTTTTGACTTTCAACTCCTAAAAGTGGGGCTTCAGAAAAGAACATATAATACATATAACACACAAACATCAGTTACTAACACAGGAAAAACAAACAACTAGCATCCTTAGAAACTAGACCAGACAGAAAATGTGAAACAAGAAGATTAGCTGGATCATAGCATGTTGTACTCTTACTCGTCCTCTTCCACTTCATCCAGGACCGGGTCATGGGGGCAGCAGTCTCAGCAGAGACTCCCAGACTTCACTTTCCCTAGACTCCTACTCCAGCTCTGCTGGGGAAGCCAAGGCTCTCCCAGGTCTAGTTAGTGACATAGTCCTTCCATGGTGTTCTTGGACGTTACTCGACCTCCTCCCAGTGGCACCTGACTGGAACGTCCCCTTAGCGAGTCATCCAGGAGGAATCCAAATAAAAGATGTCTGAACCATCTTGGCTGCTTTTGATGTGGAGGAGAAGCGGCTCATCTCCGAACTTCTCACGCTATCACTACCCTTCACTGCATGAAAAGTG
>NW_015152621.1:0-8266 GCF_000732505.1 Cyprinodon variegatus
AAGGCCTGTCTTAAGTCTGCCATTGACCATTTAGATCAGCGGTCCCCAACCACCGGGCCGCGGACCGGTACCGGTCCGTGGGTCATTTGGTACCGGACCGCACAGAAAAAAAAATAAAATAAAAAATAATAATAATAATAATATATATATATATATATATATATATACGCAACCACCATTATAGAGAAGATCTGTGTGGAGGAGTGGGCAAAAATCACTCCTGCTGTGTGTGCAAACCTGGTGAAAAACTACAGGAAACGTTTGACCTCTGTAATTGCCACAAAGGCTAATGAAACAAATATTAACATTGGTTTTCTAAGGTGTTCAAATACTTATTTGGAATAGTATCATACAAATAAATTGTAAAAAAAATCATACATTGTGATTTTTGGATTTCCTTTTAGATTTAGTCTCACACAGTAGAGCTACACCTATGATGATAATTTCAGACCCCTCCATGATTTCTAAGTGGGAGAACTTGCAAAATTGCCAGGTGTTCAAATATTTATTTTCTTCACTGTAATTTAGATGGTGCTGCTCCCACTGCCTTCGCCTAGTCTGTCTCTAGATGACATGTAAATAGACAACTGCAGAGACCGAATAGCAATGACGCACCAGAAAAAGATGGTGTCTACCCCAGGGTCCTGAAGGCCTGTGCAAAGCAGCTCAATGGAATTCTAAAACACTTCTACAACACGCCTGACCTAGGAGATGGTTTCAGTGATGTGGAAGATATCCTGCCTTATTTAATTAAATTCAGAAATTCATTTGGAGGCATAAACAGTTAACTAGATCGAGATGACCTGAAAAATAGACCACCGTTTGTCAGAGGAGTCAAATGTCTAATTGGGTAGTCAGCAGCACAAAAGCACCACAAGGGCCAGTACTGTATTGTTCCTTTTTACTATAGAAGCGTTTGATGGCCAGTTATATTAATAACAATAATATTTATTTCATTTAAAGTGCCTTTCAAGAAACCCAAGGACACTGTACTTATAAGGTGAGAGAAGATGGAACAACACAAGTAGTCAGAATGGAATGAAAATACACGGATAAAAGAAAAACAAAACCGATATACAAGTTTCGGAAAGGACGCAAAACACGGCAGTGTTACAGATAAAGTGAATTATGTCAAAGTTTATAGGCAAGTTTGAACAGGTGCGTTTTGGGGTAAGATTTATAAGAACAAAATAATTGATATTATGGAGGTTTGGAATTTGTGGCTGACACTGCTAAAAGCCCTGGAGCCCTGTAACCAGTTGAGGGTTAGGAGCAGTGATTTACGGAGAGGCAGAGGTTCTGAGGGAACAAGAGGGAACAGCATTTTGGAGCAGTGCAGATAAATATGGAGGGGCGAGCTTGTTAATGGCCTGATCTACAAAAAAATCTAAATTTTAAACATAATTCTGAAATTGATGGGAAGGCAGTTAAGTTGTTGTGGAAAAGGGAGGATATGATTTGAGGAGGGGGTTCTGGTTATGCGGGCAACAGAATTCTGGAACAGGTAAAGTTAATGGAGTGTATTTTTGGGGTAGACCAAAAAGAAGAGAAATGCAGTAGTCAAGATGGGTTGTGCACCAGGATGGCGATGGATTGGGAGAGAGGGAGGGCTGGAGAATATTGATATAAAGCAGACCTGATTGTGTTATTGATTTAGGGTTGAAAGATAGGGTGCTATCAAAGATGACACCCAGAATGTTAAGTTGAGGGGAAGAGGGCACTAATGGGTGGGTGAAAGGGGTAAAAACCTGATGACTGACTGACAGAGATCCACAAGAGAGAACAGAATCCCCCCTAAAAACTGAGAAACAAACTAAGGACCCCTGTCAGAAAAAATGTCTGTTGGGAGACCATGCATGCGAAAGACCTCAAGAGGAACGATCTCCCCCATCTCTTTGGCAGAAGGGAATTTGGGCAGCAGAACCAAATGAGCCATTTTGGAAAATCTGTCAATAATGGTGAGAATAACAGTATTACTTGCATGGTAATAATGTTATTCGAGTAATACAACCCGGTAATTAAATCCATGGCTATGTTAGACCAAGGATAAGACAGGATGGGTAGCGGTCGAAAAAAACTGGATGGAGGTCTCTCAGATGTCTTGGAATGATTGCAGAGGGAACAAGCTGCCACAAACTACTGTACATCTGAAGACAAAGAAGGCCACCAAAATTTTGTCCGTACAAAGTCCGAACTCTAGGATGACAAAAAAAAAAATGAGAACCATGACAGAACTCTACATCCTTCCTTCTCAAAACATCAGGAACAAACAAACAGTCACTAGAAAAGTCACTTGGAGAAGGTTGATTAGAGCCTACCTGACATCTTTCTCAATGTCAACCATAGTGATAGAACATCTTACAGCCTCTGGTAAGACCAATTCCTCTGCACCACCTGATCCCTCCCCACCCACCTCAAACACCCTGGACAGAGCATCAGGTTTAACATTCTTGGTCTGTAAGAAAGGAAAATTAAAGCATTAAAAAAAGTGCCCACCTCGCTTGTCTAGGATCAAGTCTTTAAGCGGACTTCAGGTACTCCAGGTTCTTGTGATTGATCCAAACCAGAAAAGGAGTCTTGGGCTCCTCTTCCAGAGCCAACTTGACCACCAGCAGTTTACGGTCCCCAACTACATAGTTCCTTTCAGCACATGAAACTTTCTTTGAAAAGAAAACGCATGGATGAATCTTCCCATCCCAAGCCTTGTGACTAAGAACCGCACTGACCCCCGTACTCAGGAATGCCGTATTGGGGGGAAAAGTTAGGACAATTCTAAAGGCCCTTGACAGAAGGGGGGCCCAAAAGAAGAATACCGGTAAAAGATTTGTCCTGCTATAATTTTCAAATACAAAAAGAAATTCCATCAGTAAAGGAAATAATCTTCATGTTCTCCCTTATTTTTCAGCAGTAAACTGTGAAACAAAGCATGAATATATTGACAGCCTCCCTCCTTTGAAATTGGTCCTCAGGTTCTGCATCGCATCATGTCTCCCCATCTATCACTGGCAGTTTGTTCGTGCCGGGGCTTAAATACCACTTGCACGTCATTTGACATAGTGATAATAAAATAATAAAATAACAACAAAATGTGTAAATAAGAAGCAGTGTTGAAAAACCATCCATGGCTGAAAAATGCAACACCCCAAATTCTGGGTTTTAAAAAAGAACTGAAAGGAAGGAGAAAGTGGAGAGCGGAAAAAGGAGCCCAGTACCGTGACCCATTTTTTCCCCACTCTCATTTTATTCAGAAAGGTTTTGTAAAGTTAAAATTGTGTGTTCAGCTTATATATTTCTTTTTAAGCAATCAGTATATTCTTCAATGTCGGAGGGAAATCATATCATTAATAATCCCGACCAGCTGGTTGCTGTCTGAAAAGGAGCATCATTGCAAGTTTTTATTATTTTGTTATTTCATTTTTAGGTTTCATGAAAAAATAAAACAGGAGTAATCAAGCATTTATTGAGCCTATTGTTTGTCTCTAAATAAAAGAGAGACCAGACAAATAAGCCAGAAAGCTCACAGAGCTGATAATTTACCTTTATCAACCAGAGCAAGCAACAGGAAAACACCATAGCATTCACCTCAAAAATAAATTGGGAGAAACCAGAAATGGTGCAGAGGTGACCAAGAACTTCAGTTTCAAGAAGGCTCTATCAGCCTGGTCATTTCAAACAAACTTAATCTTAGTTGAAGTGAGGGCATGAAGGGGCACCACTAACTGACTGTAGTTCCTGATCAATCTTTTGTAGAAGTTAGCGCACCCCAGATACCTGTGAAGATGTTTTCTGCCCCCTCCGTGGGATCTATAGAGATCTGATCAGGGGAGACCCAAAAAGGACATGGTGTCCACATGGAATTCACATTTCTTGGCCTTAACAAACAACTGGTTTTGCAACAGGCGTAACAAAACAGATCTGACATGTTTTTTGGGATTCCAAATCCAGAGAGTAAATGATGACGTCATCCAGTCATCCTCAGCATAATAACCAAGTTTTCTGACTTAGCGGAAACAAAATAATCCCTGCTTGTGTAAAACTTGCTGGGACTTTTCACAGGCAGATATTATTTCCACTTTTTTGGGCAGGCATAACAGACACTTAATACGGTACGACAAATCTTTAACACCCACAAAAGAGTACATTGTGGTTAAACAAGTCCATGGCCATGAGTTCTTATCACCAACTGGTGGTTTCCCTGTATCCGAGTCCGACGTTGCAGTCGCTGTCTCCGTCTCCTCTTCCATGTGGTCCCTACTTTGTAACAATCAGTAGGTGATATCAAAACACTTGCGTTTTTCTCTCTCTCTCTCTCTCTCTTTTGTTTGTAACGAGTAACTAAATCAAACATTGAAAATGCAAGGGAGTAAAAGTATATAATTTGGAAATATAGTGAAGTAAACGTGAAATATATTTAAAAAAATGAATACTCAAGGAATGTATAAAGTACTCCTAAATATACTTAAGAGTACAGTAGTGAAGCATTTTTACTTTGTTACAATACAACACTGGTCATCAGTACAAAGATTTAGGCTGAATGAATTGACTTTGACCACAGATGTATAATTCAAACCAGTTAAAAGGGATGTGGTTGATGCCAAGAGAGGATAATCTATAGAGCAGGATGGAGTGTGATATGGTGTTGAAGGCCACACTGATATCAAGGAGTTTATAAGGAAGGAGAGGAGACCAGAATCTGCTGCCATGAGATCATTTGTAATTTTTAGAAGTGCAGATTCAGTGCTGTGGTAATGGTAGAATGCAGACTAGAATTGCTCATATAAGATATTTTGTGTTGGGTGAGTCTGGAGCTGAGAGGAAACTACTTTCTCAAGAATTTTAGAAACAATGGGCAGATTGGAGATAGGACAAATATCCACAAAATGTTAGGATCTAAATAAGGTCTTTTTAGAATAGCAGTTATAATGGCGAGGAGGAAGGGCAGGCAAGTTTTGAGCAGAAGATTAGGGAGAGGGTCAAGATGAGAGTAAGAATTTGACTCTATGAGTTCTGATATGAGCGAGCGGACAGGGAGTTCAAAGATGGAGAGAGGGATGATCAGTAAAAAAGGAAAGAGGAGATGTAGAGGGTATGGCACCAGTGAAAAGATAACATTTTTGTGCTGAAAAGGCCATTTGAGAATCGTAGAAGACAGTATAGTAGAAATGTCCTGGGATAGAATCGGGGGGCCTGAGAATGGTTTTTGCATACAGAGAAGAGAGAATTGGAAACTTTACCATTGGAACAGATACGAGTGGAGTTAAAGCCCTTCTTGGGTTGTAAAATACAATAATGTTAACTATGATTATGATAAATTGCTTTAGTACGCTGAGTCCAGTTTTCTATAGGCACTCTAATTGGCGGCCTTTTGCCTTCAGAAAAGGGAGTTCTGGGGAGAACCGAGGACCAGAGAAGGAGAAGGAAATGGCTCAGAAGGGTAAGATAAAGATAAATAGTGTTGAATGGCTAGATCGTGTAGAGCAGTAGAGAATTGGGCAGAATCAATGTTCTTAAAATTTCTGAAAGGGATAAGACGTTGATGCTTGCTTGCAGAAAGGGATGCGTTAACATGAAAGGAAAGAAGAAAAATGTTCCGAGATGGGCAGTTCATCCATTTAAAAGTAAAAAAGGGGGTGAAACAGTAGCAGCAGATTACATCCAAAATGTTCTTTTGTGTGGGGTTGGGATTTTGTATACTGTGCAAACCCAACATTATCAAGGCAGGATGCAAAGTCTTTGGTGAGCGGAAGCTGGAGGTTGTCCATATGGATCTGAAACTGCATTTGAATCTCTGAAGATAATTTAAAAAGAAGAATTCTTCATTATTATGAAAAACCATGAGGATTCTCTTTAGAAGACTGTCGAACAACAGCACAATGTCTTCAGCCAGAGGCTTCTCTAGGCCGGTGGGAGACAGACCACTACAAAAGATATATTATTCTTGTGTTTTTGAATTGATTTAAACTGAATTGTATTCCAAGCACAATTCAATTCTTATCCATCTTGGAATCAAAGGTTTTTGTCTTTTACGCTTTTTCACAATTTTTCCACACTGGATCTTGAACTTTTTGCTTGGAAGTCCTACCTTGCTTGATTCCATTACTTTCTTTTTTACCTATCTTAGACATCAAAGGACACAAGGTCACATAGCGTTGTTATTGTAATTATACACAGAAAAAACTAAGCAAAAAAATGAGAGCATAAAACACAAAAATTATGAATATACCATTAGAACCTAGTAATCTTACAGAAAAAAAACTGTATGAAGGCAAAGTGATAAACTTTTACTTCTCATATAAATCTGAGAAGTCAAAAGTGACTATGCCCCTTTAATACTAATCAGACAATACATCACAGAGACTTATTAAAAGATACATTAAAGTAAAAACGTTTACTAAGTTTTGGTCTAATTTAAAATTTTCAAATTGTTTTGTCCTTTAGAGGCCCTTGTTGTTGCCAGGAAGAGATTTTCTACTTCAGTCATTTTAGCAGTGGTGTGCCTGGACAATCGTCCCAGGAAAAAACATTAAAAAAAACAACTTGAAATTAATGTTTCTCTTTGATCAACCCTTGGTATAAAAGTAAGCTTTCCTGTAATGTATTTATTTCCCAAAGCAGTGCTATACAATGAACTAACAATTTAAATCTTTTAAAAAATACTTCTCTGTTGTCGCGAGGCAGAGTACTGTCTACTTGGTTGCCTTTAAGCTTCTTTGTTAGTATACTTTCTTCCTAAAACTTAACAATTTAAAAATCCAATTGGAGGCTATAGGTTGTTGCTACAATACCTATCAGGAACTGTCCCAGTCTCCTGACTTCACAAAATATTAGACAATAAGCAATAACGCGAACCACAGTGACACACGCACAGTATATCTGAGGAAGTAAGCGTCAACAAAGCAACAGTCACTAAAACAAAAGGATGAATATTAGACAAATGCTATGCTACTAAACATACTGTACCATGTTCAGGAGTATTTGTCGTAGGTCCTCAGTAATGATCAAGTAATAATGAACTGGTCAGCATGAAAGCAAGGCAAATTTATTCATATAGCTTATTTAAGAAAGAAGACAATTTAAAGTCCAGTGCATGAAAAAGAAGAAAAAGAAAGATAATACAGAATGTACATTGCAGTGAAATAAAGTGAAAAAAAAAATCCACATTCTAAAAGTAGATATACTAAGGTAAATGTAACTAGTTTCTACCCACCTCTGGTGGTAACAACTTTACCATTGTGCAACCATTATTTTATTCCCTTTTAAAGTTGATCTGTTTTACTTTCTGCTTTGATATTTTGAATTATTTGTTTGGTTCACTCCAAAGCAGCTTGTGGTGCTTATCTTCTAGAGGTGCCCAATAGATAATAATGTTATAATCTTGTTTTCAAAAGCAGTAACAACTTGATAAGGAAGGTGGACATGAAAAAGAAGATGAATAAAAAGTAATTAGAAATTATTAAGTCCTCCCTCATAGTCTTGGTGTTGTTTGCTTGAGGTTCTTTCGATCAGTGAAATAGAACAGAGATTTGCTGAGCAGGAAGAAAGCACATTTCCTCTTTTAATAAGTTGCTTTTCTGTCACGCATGAGTACAGTTTCTCAATGTCTGTATCAAGAGTACTTAAATTTTTCATAACAGGTGGTTTTGTGATTCTAAAGGAGAAATATTAATCACAAAAACAATTTTGTTTACAGAAATATGTAAGATTTCTGGGCACCACTAAATCATAAATTTTGTCATTTACTCTGTTCAGTAAAGCAAACCAAGCTTCTCTGTTTATTAGTATTTTTAATTTACCAGTGTTCCTTTGCACTATACTGTAGAATGAAATAATAAGTTAATTAGAAATCAGTTTTCATTAGCATCTCCAGTGAAAACAGTGCTGTTAGATGTTTGAATATGTGAAGGTCCTTCTTAACCCAGCTAACCTCCATCCTCCTGTTCCAGGTAGGACTCAGCTAGAAGAATAGAAGAAGGAAAAGAAAAGGAAAGAAAGTAGAAAGAGAGGAGGCAGCTCTTGACTGCTTTCAAAAGGTGTTGGGATCCTCAGGCTTGTTCATCTACTCATCAGGAGACCTCCCCTTTATAAGCTCCCGCCAGACCTTGCTTCCACGCCGCAGTGTTGAGCTTAGTTTGGTTAGCTACCTGAGCCTCTATTACTGATTGAATCTTAGTTGTCTCTAGTGTGAGATCAGATTCAAATCTCTCCTTAGTCTGAAGCTCTGGATTAGCTGCCTCACTGGAAACCAGTCTCTGGCCTGAAGCTCTGG
>NW_015152621.1:9723-13411 GCF_000732505.1 Cyprinodon variegatus
TGAAGGCTAATCATGTTTTGGGTGTACTATTCCTTTAACTAAAGCAAACAAGTGTCAATACAGAGCAGCTGATACAAAATGTTTTCCTAACAATAATACCTAGGTGCAGTGGTCCTGTTGATCTCTTATTGTGTAGGTGTTGAGCTTAGAAAGAATTATCTACAAACAAGAGGCCTTGCTCAGATTTTTTTGATTTTTTTATACCTGTCTGTTTGCTATCTTGCTCTGTCTTCAACTAATGTTTAACTAAGCTTATGAAGTTGGCATGGAGAACTTTTCTTTAATTAAAGCCAGTTGTGAACCCAATCAAAACTCTGAGCCAAAGAGAAAGAACACTGCAGATCTGTTCATGATTAACTAAAGAGTCTGACAGAAGACAAACATTCAAAGGTTTATGCAGCCCTGGTTAACTATTCCCATATTGGCATAAAGGATGAAGTCCAAAAAACCTAAACCAAACCCTGCCTTTACATAGACAATCAACATATTCCAAAGAGGTTGGAAGAATAATTATGTTTAAACAGCCTGGAGGAATCATTTCTTCTGGTCTTAGATAACAATGTATATCAAAAAATAATTAATCTTGACACAAAACAGATAAACAAGCTCACCACAACGACCTAACTAAATGAACCAGGCACATTATGGTTTGGGATGATCTGGAAGGCAGTCTTAAAACTTAGTGTAACCAAAGATGCTTAATTGTCCAGAGTACTATACTGTATATAGAAAAAAATCATTTGTTGGGTGAATTAAAATGTAATATGAAAAGTATTTCCATAATTTGTTTTTCTAAGTGACATAAATGTTTCAAACTGTTGCCTTGTTGGAATTGCTAAGATATGCTTATGAGTATTTCAGACTATTTTATCATGCAAACACAAAGAGAACAATAGATACATCTGCTTCATCTGATTTTAAATTTCAAATGAAACTTAATATTTAGCAAATGTAATTTCACCTATATGTTTAAGTGCTTTTATTTTTAAAGGTAAAGTTTCATATTTAAAAAAAACTTTTTGAAAAAAAAATGTAATTTGTCAAAATACAGGTTCAGAATGTAGTTGTTTCCTTTTTAAAATGGCAAATTCAACCAGCAAAATCAGCTTAAAAATACACTCTCTGGAATTCATGAAACCAGTGGAGATTCTAGATCAGATACTAGATCACACCAATATGTCATTGAGTATTAATGTAAGACAAAGTGTCATTTATTTTACTATTGCTGGAGCTGATAGCCAACTAATAGAAACAACTAGACAGATGAGATACAAGCCATTCACTTTAGAGAAAATATTTTCTGGTAAATGTCAGAACTTCAGAACTTTGGACCCAGAATTTCACGCAGACAGCCTGTTGTGATTTACAAACGCGTTTATTGACAATATGTTGAATTTGCGACTCAGCAGCTACGGCAAAAAGGCCGGAATCTCTGTAGAGGATAAAACTCAGGTTACCACATAAATCTGACAGAGGATGATTACGAACCGACCAGGTTATAAAGTTGTGTAAAAAATTTTATTGTCCCACAATGGGGAAATTCACTCACTGCATTCTATTGTGTGGCGCCCAGGGAGAAGTGTGGGGTTAAGGGTTTTGCTCAGGCTGTGGGGATCCAACTGGGTACTTGAAACCCTCTCAGAACACAAGCGCACTGCTCTAACCACTAGGCCAACACTTTTAGGTGAACACGGAACACTGAGCCCAGAGGAAGAAGTGAAATCTAGTTGGATGATTTCCCACAGCATGCAGCGGTTGCCCCCCAGAGAGTTCCTGGAGCCGAAGCCAAGAAGGCTGTTGAATTGGATGATGTGCAGAAGCCAGCAGATGAGGGAAAGCGGGAATTTCCAGAAGGGGAAGCCAAAGCCGGCTTCAATGAGGTAAAGAGAAGTCCAGGCCAGAAGATCAGAGATCCGAATAAGTACCGAAGGAAAATCCCACGTCGGGGTCAGGAGACAGATCCAGAGATGTAAGCAGGCAGAATCCTGCAGGAGTTTGAAGGCAGGTCAGGCAAACAGATCAGAACAGGACCAGGCAGTCTCAGAGGTCCAAACGCAGAATGGGTCAAGATCAGGCAATCAGAACAACACATAGGGTATTCTAGAGAACTCTCACCAACGCCTCGAATAATCTGGCACCAATGACTGGGAGCTAGCATCTTAAATAGAGCCAGAAGCAGGTTGATGATATGAATAGTACTGAGAAACTGGGCAGAGCTAGCAAAGTGAATAGAATGAACTACTAAGCCAGTCATTGGTGCCAAAATCATGACAGTAAAGCCCTGAAGCAATAGTGGAACAAATCAGAACCGGGCCAGAGGTGGTTCAAATGACCAGGCTCTTTAATAAGGCAATGACTTTTACCCCGAATGCGCTTGGAGAAATTACGAAACATTAGTAATTTAGAAGGCAACTGGACTTTTGCTTAGTTTTTTGAAGATGTTACCGCACCTATCTTGGCGTCTCTATCAATTCTGTTGGCTCGCACCAGAGCGGGCACACTTGGAGAAAATATTGGTCATTCACCTTAAAATTTGAGAGTCATTAAGTTCAATGTTAGAGTGAATATAAACCAGTGATGCAGAGCAACATTTTATATAATATTTTACACCTACCACATCAGTACAATCATTCAGCATTGTAACATTTTTAGAAACCATCACTCAGTCTTGACTATGGCAAAATTTTAAAACCCAGTTTAAAACACCTTATCTTGAACCAGCATGTTTACAGTCATGTCCCCTAGGAAAAAAAATAAATAAATCTTGTTAAATTAGCATATCATGATTGGGTGAAAATATCTTCCATAGTTCCATAGTTTTTTTTATGTTCATTCAACAAATCTTTTTATCAGTGTGTCTCAGATTCTGGATTGACAATACTATTTTTTACTTTTCACATTCAACAGCTGATGAAACTATTTTGGGTAAAGTTTTTATTTTAAAATCTAGGCTTGTCTTTCTTCTTTAGGCCAGAATGAGGCTTGTTAAAACAACATTTAAGTCAATATTGGACCATGGAGCTTCAATGGAGATGTTGCACAGGGAAAAATATGATTTATGTTTTTCTTTCATTTAAATGTTAGATTTATGCTTTGCATGTTTGGAGGGGAAGATATGATTTGTTTTTCTTTGTATTTTCTTCTTGAGCCTTGCATGTTTTGATGTTTGTTTATATGATTGTGTTTTCCTTTATTTAGACTTTTTAATTTTTCCTGCATGTCGGGTTGTTTTGGTTTGTTTTTCCCTGGTGACAATCCATGCGTACTGGACTGAAGTGGTTGTCTGGGGAGGCGGAGTGCATTAATTGCACTGCAAATTGCTGCGCTCAGGTGTGAGCAAGGGCTGATTAAAGCCGACATAAAAAGAGTCTGAATGACAGGAGGAGCAGAACTGAATCTGCAGGTGACAGAGACGGACGCGCTGCCAGAGGAGAGGTATGGCAAGCCAAGAAGGCCACTTTTCGCATTGAATAATCGCGTTAAGATTGAAATTAACCCACAAAAAACATGCGTTCTCCCGAGATTTCGCCGCTTTTTATGCCGTCTTTTACGCGCGTCATGATAGTACCGCAAGACGCGCGTTTTTAACGCGCGTTGTGTTATAGCAAGCCAAGAAGGCCACTTTTCGCATTGAATTGTCGCGTTAAGATTGCTGCAACATTGAGCTTTGTGCAGAGTTTTCCACAAA
>NW_015152621.1:14385-22463 GCF_000732505.1 Cyprinodon variegatus
TAACATAGTCTTGGCTTGCAAAAGGGAGATTTTGAAAGCATTTTCTTGTAATATTGATTGCACAATAATAGCCAGCCTGATGAAACAGTTGTTTTTTGTGCCAGCTAGGGCAGCAACCCAAGTCACGTGCCAATAGGAAGCTCATTGTCCCAGAATGATCTTTTCTCATATCATGAGAACAGAGTATCTAAATACAGGACTTGGGTGGGGCACCGCAGGGTTAGTATTTAAAAATCAAACATTTACTGTCCCTGGTTATAATGTCCTTATATTGTGAAATGTAACTCCCTGAATGCTTATCATACATATACATAGCATATTAATGAATTGCCTTTGATTATTTTAAAATATTTTACAAAAAGATGCAATCCAATCTCAGATTATAAATTAAATCATTCAAAGGTAGAGTGGATCATTTTCATTTATGTTTTTCATAAGACCTGCACTCTCCACTTTAAAAAAAAAAAGCACATGCACAACCTTGTATCTGTTCCCAGCAGTGAACGCCTATTAAATGTGTGTGAGAACATGGAAGCGCTAATTTCTCCTTGTGCATGCTCTGTTTAAAAGTTTCTGTTCTCATAGCTCATCCAAGCTTACTGTGTCCTAACCTCCGCCCTAACCCCTAAATCCTTCACTCACTATATAAAGCGGGGACTATGTAGTGGACTTTATAGCGAACTCATTTAACTCACCGTTTGGACAGATGATCACTGCTTTTTGCCCCGTTGGTCACATAACTCCTCCTCCACCGTGTGCCTGTGTCATCTTTGTTAATAGTCGTCGCTGTCGGGGAATGGCAGCCTATGGTGACAGCGATCTGCACCACGTTAGGGCACAGCCACAGAGTATAGATGACTGAACTAACAGTCATCTATGTCAGTATTTAGAATTGGCCCTTCATCATCTGTCTATGTTGTACCTTCCTGTTCAGGAAAAGCAGGAGGTTGGGAATGCTGCAGATGGATGTAAACGAAACTGATACAAGAAAACAAAAACAACAGGGCACATAGGAATATTTAACGGCAGGCATATGATAATGTATGTGCACAGCATTTTCTTCTACTACAACTTTTACACTACTCTCCAGAAAATATTTAGAGGGCATAACATAATATGTTAAAGTGGGATACTGAACTTACCTCTGTAGTTTTCAGTGACGGGATTGGGCACACTATACTTCATTTGATTTACTGTTTTTAGAAATGTTAGTAAAATTCTAAAATGAGATAAGAGGGTAAGATAAATTAATTAAAAAATTAATGTCACTCTTTAATTTCACATGTATTACATTTAAATGTGGTTGTTTTATTGCATATATCATGTGTAAGGCCAATTTTCCCCTTTTGAAAACAATGAAGTTTATCTCATCATCAATTCATCATCATGATTATTTTAAAGTACAAGCTGTAATTTAGTATTATTATATTTTTTGTTGTTCCTACTAATATTATACCCTTTTTTCGGTGGCAGAAAAAACTGTTTAAACCGGGGAACAATCCGCTTTTAGGGACAGTGAGAACAGCTAATGACAGATCACAGGAAACTGTCCTGTCTCTCCCAATGATTGGTCCATGTTTGTACTAAGTATAAATTATGCTGCAACTGGAGAACAGCACCAGCAGTACTAACACCCAAATAGTGTTTTTGTCAACAAGAAAAGTGTAACAGATACAATACAGCAAAAACTACACATAAGTACAGTTTTTGTTTCTCAAGTTACTAAGGTAAATGTAATTGCTAACAACCTCTGTTGGTTTAGGATAGGCTCATACAAAAAGCATCAGTTTCAGAAAGCAAATTTGGTTATTTTAAATTAATTCAGATAGGGTCATTAGGTCCATTGTGCGTTTGAACATTTGTTGAGTGTAACATTTATAAGCATTTTTCTTAAGCTGTAACAGATATATAGTAACTTGATAAGATTATGTAAAAAAAAAAAAAAAACAATAATCCCACACTCAAGTATCTCCATTAAAATGTTAATGTCACACAGTTAAATAGCATCACCTATTGATAAAAGTATAAAAGTTGATAAAAATATGTGCCTGAGAGAGGGAGAGATGAATCACTACATAAACACTTGATCTGTTATAGATAAAAGCAGGAACAGATTTGTTTTATTTTCCTTTGTATGGCTTTACACCATCTAGATGAAGAAATCAAGTCAAGATGAAGTAATTTTTATTTCCACATCAGACTGTGACACAGTTTTTGCAATTGTTTTCCCTTTTTTGTTTTTGTTCACTTGGTCATTTAAAAACACCTTGACTCAAATATAGACTTAAAAGAGATCTTATAAATGTATCTGCCTGCAGGAGGTGATCCAATATTTTGAGGTCATAAAATGGGGGAAAGAAAATTTAAATGGAACAATGGTTACTCCATTTGCTCCTTTATACAGGGGCCTATGATCATGAAAAACTCAGAATAGGGATTTACTTTTAGAAGGTATGAAGGTTTTTTAGTAATTTTCCTGATGCTGGGGAGTACCATTATTAACAATTATATACCAAACTTCCAGCACAGCGAAAGTAGCAGTTTAGATAGGAAAAGCTGGTCGGCAGGACAAGGTGTTTATGTTTGTGTCTGAATAAAGCTAAAGGACAAAGTTAGCAGTTCATTGAAGAATTGACTTGTCCTCGAGTTCAGGGATATTGTGTGCTGTCCATGATTGTATATAGCCTACAACCATAGAAAATTTAACAAGTGCCATAATTCCAAGTGCATTGAAGATTACCATTAACGCTGGAGAAAAGCTGTCTGCCTTTGTTGGTGAATCTACAGTCTCTATTGACTCCCAAATGATTTAGAAGCAAACATAAATTGGCTAAAAACCTAAAAATAAAACAACCAAAAACTTTGATGTCTATTCTTTTCATTTTGTGGATAAGAAGCCAACGAAGGACTACCCTTTTCTTATGCTGTTTCTTGGCTATGACAGAACAATGTCAAAGTGCCTCAACAGGAGACTCAAGATAAATGGCAAGGGTATGCTAAATAGTTTAAAGTTAGGCTTGCTATGTTGTGTTAATGTTATGCAGTTGTCTCCAGTTTTTTGTTTGTATTTTTACTTATTTAAGATGATAAAACTGCATTATTGATTTCCTTACATTCAAAATTATTAGTAGTCTAATCTCTCCTCCTCTCACCCTAAACACACATATACACCTAAACACCTATGCCTGAACATAGTAATGTCAAATATAGTAAAGTGACACTTCTAAACTAGTGTGGCACCCCATTAAGACCCTTCTCCCTCTCTTTCCTGTATTTAGATGAGTGTAATGGGTGAACAAGAATATTGACTGTTGTTATAGATATAGTTATTAGCACCTAGCTGTTGACTAATTACCTTTTTTACATTTTAGATTATAATGTAATCTATCCATTTTCTCCTGCTTATTCCGTCAGGGGCACAGTGGGCCGTTGCCTATCTCGGGCAGTCTATGGATGAGAGGCAGGGTACTTCCTGGACAGGTCGCCAGTGTTTCGCAGTAATCTGATGTAATGAAATTTAATAGGTAAAGCCCTCGCTCTAAATTGGATGTGTTCCCCAAAAATGTAGGCCATGTCCACAACCTAGAAGATGCAGCAAGAAAATGGTGGATAAAGTTTGGATTCAGTGAGAGAGAGAGAGAGAGAGAGAGAGAGAGAGAGAGAGAGAGAGAGAGAGAGAGAGAGAGAGAGAGAGAGAGAGATGTGTATGGGTAGGTAGAGAGAGAGAGAACTAAAGGGTTGCTGGTGACCAACTTGTTCACAGAACTTGTACTGATCAATTTTCCACATTCAGTAACATACCAGCCCAGAAACCAACCCTGATATTTTCCTGCCCCATAGTTGGAAAACGGCATTAGAGCCACCAGGGACCATAGTCAAATGTTTGCCAAGGCCAGAGCGGGCAACATCAAGTCTTACTTCATACTACTGGCCACAAACAAAATTAAATACAGTAAGATTGAAAGACACCTGGTTTGACCATTGGAGGTTACTAAAATTAGTATTGCTTCGATGTGCAAGTTTTCCAAAACAATGTGGACTACATAATGTACTCTTCCCCCCTCCCTGATCAGACAATTGATGAAATGTTTAGCTGCACGTTGTCATTTAACCACCAATCCTCCATTTAAGCACTGGTTGTCCCTGGCCGGAACAAGAGAATAATCTTAGTATAAATTAGTCAATTCCCTCCAGCTATTTAAATGTCCTTCTTAGATAAGAGAGAAAATCTGTTTGTCTACCTTGATGTTCTGTGAATTAGTTTTCTGAATGAATTCAAGATTTTATATCGTTAAAAATCACAGAATTTATGCATTAGACGGATATTAGCTTTGTCTCACCTCTGGGGGTGGTGCTGTGTCACACACTAAACGGCCCAGGTTTTTGGAGCATGCCCATCACTGTCTCTTTATATACCGGTACTCAATATATATTTTAAAACACATGTAGAAAACATATTGACATTTGTCATCTTTCATTTCTATTCAATAAATCTTAATGACAATTTTTTTTCTATTTAGTCCTCTATAAACACACAATAAAAATGACTAAGGCAAATAGTGTTGTAATTAACAGATAAGGGGTGGTGCGGAACCTTTAAGCACGGAGAGCAAAAAAGTGCAGTTTGCTACGTGCATTATAGCTGCAGAGAGGTATGAAGTATTTTCCAATAAACTAATTTAAATTTTGTTTAAGTAGATTAAACCATGCTTCTCTAAACTACTGCATTTTTCCACAATTACTTTTTGATCTTATCCTAGGGTTTAAGAGGAAGAAAAACTACAGAGCTTAAAGATCTGTTTCTGCTGTTTTCAACCTTTTTGCAAACTTAAATAATTTAGTGCTACACAGATTGAATTATTATTGAATACATAGCATAGGCTTAACATCACTGAAACAAAAGTTTAGGTCCAAGAGGTTTAAAAGACTTGATTAATGAGACCTGCTTCCTTGGACTTCATACACAATTTTAAGATTTAAGTCGGAAAAAAAAGGTAACTAAACCAAAAAAGAATAAAAGAATCAATTTAACCCTTCAAAAATATTTTATTTTTCTTATTTTGTTGAAAGCTACTTCATGCATTATAGCACAATAAAAAACTTTTAAAACAGGAATCCAAGAAGCTATATAGTAAGGGAAATTTTACAACTAGCAGGGCTGCTGAACACTGTTGGTAGAAAATATTTGTGGCAAGTGAGACCATTTTGGCATTGTATGGGCAGACACTAAACCCTGATTGGCAGCAATTGATTTGGATAGGTGTAATGACTTATATTCAGACTAAAAACAAACCTTAAGTTCCTCAAATCACTGCTTTTTCTTTATATTCAAAATAATGAAATGAATGTTGCTTATACCTAATCATTGGTGAAGCTAAAATATAAAGTTTTGGGTTCATATAACTGGGTTTTTGATTCCACGAGGTGTGCTTTACCAGTGATGATCCTTGACATATGTCAATGCTTTTCATATTGAAAGCCCACTGATGTTTGATCTATACCATTGCAGATATAATTGTATGTATTTTAATTTGTTTTTAATATAATTTGTCAGAAAAAGACACCCAAGAAAATTGCACAATACCAGTTGGAATGTTTATTACTATTATTTCATAAGCACTGGAAAAAGAGATTTACTTCTCAGGAGCACTACATTATGTTGTAAAGAAAAGATTCAATAGTAATGTTGCAAATACAGTTGATGACAAAAATGTTTTAGATTCTCTGTGTTGATATTATCCATCATATCTTCTTGATACGCACACTAGCCTTGATGGGTTTTGGTTTCTAAACAGCAAAAAAGAAGAAGATGGTTAGGTCGAGAAAGGATTAATTAGGATCCCACAATAAACAAATAAAGGAGAATTTGTAATATGTGTCATTGCTTAAACCCTTTTAGTTGCTGTTGTTTTGTCAAGAGAAAATCACTTACCACTTTGAAAGAATTACATGACCCTGGCATCCATCCACAGCCTCTCCTGACACGAATTTTCATCCTCTCCATTTGTCCATCTTTTAACCCCTGAGAAAAAAAGTAAAAAGAAACTTATAATTGATTATATAAATATAATCAATAATTAAATAATTTTTTTTCTTTATTTAACCAGGTAAACCCCGTTGAGATCTGGATCTCATTTTCAAGGGGGACCTGGGCAGAGGTCTGCAATACACTGCAACCTGGTTACAGTTGCAGTGTATGTCTTTCTTATTCAGTTTCACTCTATTGGAAAATCAGTATAACTTTTTTATTCTGTAACACTTCGGTAAAACTAATTGTCATCTTACCAGATCCGGCAGCTGTTGATGTTGATCATCTGCGAGGTTGACAGCTTTCTCCGTAGAAGGGAAGGCTGTGGTCAACAGAAAAACCTGCAGACACAATAGACTCAACAGCAAAACCCTGTCCATGACTGAGAAACCAAAGAGTTTGAAGGTATTTATATACATACAAGCAGCTAAATACTTTCATGAGAAAAAACAGGAAGTTTAGACAGAAGCAGCAAATTACCAAATCAAAAAAGACGTCAGAAATCTTTCATCATTCCAAACATTTGTTATTTCTGAGACATGCAATGTCTGGTGTAAGTTTTTATTCTCTTGTTATTCAATGCTAAACTCAATGAAAGCCAATGTAGCACTTATACAAACTACACAGAAAAATGTATATAATTCTCAAAAATTTTAAGTTAATATTACAAATTGGAATGTCCTTGTTAAATATTTGACACCCTTTGTGTTGCACAAGGGCACTAGATAAGTGCACCTATAACTTTTTTTAGTTATTTAATGACACCTAAATAAATTACACTTTTTTACATAGAACATACATTTGACATCAAAAGCAATCCTGATCATCAACAGCAGGGAAGCCTATTGGTCCAAGGAAACAACTGAAACAGATGGAGCCCCAAATAACTTATTTAACTCACAAAAAATTGTTTTAATTGCAACTTTGTGTAAGTCTCTCAAGTTTGAAATGGAGCTTAAGGGAAAATTCAACCTTGAAGACTTTTGTCAGTCTAATCAGGATTACCTGATTAGACTGACTAAAGATAAATGTAGCATACCGAAAAATGTGTTGCATACTTCAACTACAGATAGTTGAGGTATGCAACACACTCTCAACATCATCATAGTCTTCCCTGCTCAGTTGAACATTAATTTCTTTTCATTTTCTGTTTTAGATAACTGTTTTATCTCTTCATTTCTCTATCAGTGTATCAGAGAGGCTCTGGCATCACCTTATATGGTAATGCTGTGGTGCTGTGTGAGAAGGGCTGAATGCTGACAGAGGGCTTTGAGTGAGGGACCCCTTGGCTTAATTGGATAAACTGAAAAGCAAGTAGATGTTATGATCATGACTCTGAGAGCTGGCCTAATTGCTACTTTCACTCACTTGCTTAACTCTGCCCGGTTTCCAATTACCACACATCTTATCCACCTGCTCCTACTTCTTAATTTACGGCTCAGTCTCAGCTATTGGAGTAAATTATTTATTTCGAGATGGAACTCAACAAATGTGTTAGATTTAAAACTCTATGAGTTGCATTAACACCCCTTATTTTGCTGTGTAGTTTGTATCAGCGCAACACTTGTTATTCAGAACGTCTGCTGAAGCACAATCGGCAACCTGAAAGTAAAAACAAATTTGCAGGATTTTGATCAGCAGGCGATCTTTGTACAGATGGATTTTATGTATGAATTTACACAGATAATGTGTAAATAAAAATAACATTTAAATTGTTCTCAAGATAACCACAAGGATATTCTCAAATTACTGTCTTTGGAAAGGTTTTGCACCAATCTACAATGAATCAAAAATGCATCATCATGTAGTGACACTGGACAGAATGGGTTGGTTCAGCTGGCCCAGGACATCCTGTTCCATGTAGGGTTCAGCTAGAACAAAAAAAGAAGAAAAAAGGAAAGAAAGTAGAAAGAGAGGAGGCAGCTATTGACTGCTTTCTTTCCCAAAGGTGAACCAAGATTGCTCGTTCTGCAAAGTCCAATTTAAGTTCACTCCAGACAGCTGCTGTCATATGCTCACCTGAACTAGCAATTTAGCTTAGCCAGTTGCT
>NW_015152621.1:24657-27639 GCF_000732505.1 Cyprinodon variegatus
AAGCTCTGGAAATAGAAAGTGAACTTGTTTTAAAAGTAGGGTTATTTGTATGTTAAGAGGCTTATACCAGTGCTTTATTCTTGTAGATGTATTGAGTTTTGCATCAGATGCTTAAGTCAAGGAAGGGTTTGAGTCTGAGGATGTGAGATAAGTTGAGGTCATAGAGGCAACATGAAGTTACTTGCAGTAATTACTGGGACACCTTCAAGCAGGTTCAACGGAAACGAGCAGCAGCCTGTACTATAATTAACTGGGATGTATCTGGGGATGGGTATCTGGTTTCTGTGTGCAAGAAGGAAAAATGCATCAATTCAGCTGGTGAATGAAAGACACATACCATCTTTTATGATTGTAAGTTAAAACCCTATGCTTTGTGCACAGATAGAGGCCCACTACTAATGAGACTGTACAGGGCACACAGTTTGGTGCTAAACACCTAAATATAACATTTGCTGGAAGTTATATAATTTTCCACAAATGTAATACATTTTGTATTAGGCAGAAGCTATTGCATTTGTGGGAAGTGTGTTACGTTTTTAGAATTTTTACATTAAAAGCAGCATATTTATTTGTGGTTTACAGACAGGAGGCCTCTGATTGGTCAAATCTACATTCGCTCTGAACTACAGTATGCATATTTCCTGTTTGGTACCTTACCGGCTTGTTTTGTTTGTATGACCACCATTGTTAAAAAACGACTCGTGAAGATGGACCAGCTAGAAGAGCTAGGTGGGCAAGAACGCTGGGACCCTTTTCCCACCTGGATCCCCGCTCTTTTTCGCCCTCATTTCCCTCCATTGTCGCACAAACTTGCCCCTTGCATTTTTTGCACTTCCTCACCGCCTCGGCCGTATCTAGACCCACAGATACTTCGTGATTGTCCCTCATGTGTTGTGGCATGGAATAACATAGAGCAGGGCATAAATTTAAAATATCTGTGTCATACCTGCGACAAGCTCACAGCGACACACTGCTCGCGGAGTATAACCAGCCCTTTAGATGGGGAATGTAATAGTGGACCGAATATTATGTGACGACACAGACTTCAAGTACTAAGGCATTATGGAACTAAAACAAAAATCCTGATAGAATTTATAGTTTATATTATTCTAACACAAAACGCTTTAAGTTAAATGAAAAGGAATTATCTGAAGAGCTTGATTAAAGAGAGACACTAACATAAATTATAAAAAACATATAAAAAATGTGGGCACAGAGAAATTAATTAAACTTTTTAATTAGAACCAAATGCAAGTAAATTTAAAAGTAGATTTTAAAATGGTACCAACCACAATGACACACAACTGGACACAAACTAGCATGAACTTGACTCTGATATACATTATCACGGATGTAATTTTGGGGAGGACTTTTTACTGTCCAAAACCAATGTTACACTAGCACTAGGACCTAGCAGAAAACTACAGCTCAAGCTGAAGTCCGCTTCCCTGAGTTTAGAACGTCCTCAAGCACCTGATAGGCATCACCTCTGTCACTCCNTGGTTGGTTCCTTTTGGTTTTGGTAACACTCAGACACATTCATGTTCACCCACTCATACACTGCACACACTAAACATTCTTACATACTCGCATCTCATCTCTGTTTTATTTAAGGTTATTTATTGGTTACAATAAAGTATTGATTGGCCTAAATCGTTTGGTGTCCCCTCCTTTTTGTCATGGGCATTGAGCCGGCCTGTGACAGTATGATATAGTATAAACACCCTCTGAAAAAAACTGAGATGTTAGAGCAAATTAATGATGAGTCATTGTGGTATACAGTAGGTGTTATATAAATTTAATCAGACCTGATTAGATTTAATCAGAAATCTTTTCTGGGGGGTTTCCTTTTAAAAAAAGTTCATTAAAGCCCTTTCTTAACAAAGCAGCTGACCCTTTAAAATATTGCATGCTCAATGCAAATTGCATTTCTATGCAAGGGTAGCTTGAAGTCCTGCTATTCTGAAAAGTGTTAGGGAGGAATTTACTGAAGGACAACTTCTTCTGAAATTTAATAAGTTGTGTGGTGCCCAGACTTGGTTTTCTTGGAAAACATCTGTGTGCCTGCTTTAACACGTATTATGAAAAGAAAGCTTGTACACATTATTTAAAGCTATTGTGCAATTCATCTAACGTTTAGTTGGCTTTTTTTTCTCTCCTGCACAACCTATCCTGCTTTAGGGTGTTTTTGGGGTCTGAAAGGAAAAATATTGCCTTATATCCAGGAATGATAAGCATATATTTTTGCAGATCTAGTTCTGTCATGGTAACCAAGCAATAAATTAAATAACTGCCACCGTTTTAGACACTTTATACAACTCAACTTTTTTACTTGTGCATGTGCTTTCAACTTCAAAGAAAGTCAAATCTTTGTTTCATAAACATAAAACTATTGTCCCATAGTAACAGCTACCAGAAATCACACAATACATTGTTTTATGATTGTAAGAAAACTAGCACAAGTAACTCAAAGTAAAATGAAAAAGAGTAAGCTACGGTGACCAGACGTCCTCAATTTCCAGGGACAGTCCCCGTTTTGGACCACCTATCCCTGGCTAAAGGTGTCCCCGGAAATGTCCCCGATTTTACTGTTTTATAAATGAGGGGGGAAATTTTGCGTGTAAAATGTTATTACAGTAGAAAGAGCGTGCGAGCATGCTCCACACAGAAACAACTGTTAGATGGCTGACTTGCAGCTGTTAACATATAGCTGAGGAGCAGAGCGCAGGACTTTAAAACAGACTCTATGACGATCGGTCGCTGCCCTAAGTTATGGTGAAAGTGTTAATCGGTTCATTTCATTTGGATTGGGCTGATCATTGTAATATTTGGTTCATACCCAGGTTCATTGAGAAAAAAGGGATTTGATGTGTTTTTTTTTAGTAAAGATGAGGACCAGTCATGTATCATAAACCAGGCTAATCAAAAAAAGTAAGACAGACCATTGGCTGCAGCTGGCATGAGGAAATAGACTCATTAAAC
>NW_015152621.1:28370-29351 GCF_000732505.1 Cyprinodon variegatus
AAAATAACCACTTAAACAGATTTACAATTAATTTTTCTTATATTGTAATAGTAACCCTGTAATTCTCAGCTATAAACTGCACAAACAGAAAACATTTTTAGATAAAATGTTCATCAGGTTTCATAAGAGTGAGTTAGTTGCCCATGCTGTGGATTTATGCATAACACTGGTCATACGTAACAGTATAAACACCCTCTGAAAAAAAAACTGAGATGTTAGAGCAAATTAATGATGAGTCATCATTGTGGTATAAGTGGTATATAAATTTAATCAGACCTGATTAGATTTAATCAGAAATCTTTTCTGGGGGGTTTCCTTTAAAAAAAAAGTTCATTAAAGCTCTTTCTTAACAAAGCAGCTGACCCTTTAAAATATTGCATGCTCAATGAAAATTGCATATCTATGCAAGGGTAGCTTGAAGTCCTGCTATTCTGAAAAGTGTTAGGGAGGAATTTACTGAAGGACAACATTCTTCTGAAATTTAATAAGTTGTGTGGTGCCTAGACTTGGTTTTCTTGGAAAACTTCTCTGTGCCTGCTTTAACACGTATTAAGAAAAGAAAGCACACATTATTTAAATGGCATTATTTAAAGCCATTGGGCAATTCATCTAACATTTAGTTGCCTTTTTTTTTTCTCCTGCACAACCTATCTTGCTTCAGGCTGTTTTTGAGGTCTGAAAGGAAAAATATTGCCTTATATCCAGGAATGATAAGCATATAATGTATTTGCAGATCTAGTTCTGTCATGTTAACCGAGCAATAAATTAAATAACTGCCACCATTTTAGACACTTTATACAACTCAACTTTTTTATTTGTGCATGTGCTTTCAACTTCAAAGATAGTCAAATCTTTGTTTCATAAACATAAAACTATTGTCCCATAGTAACAGCTACCAGAAATTATACAATAGATTTTTTTATTTTTATGATTGTAAGAAAACTAGCACAAATAACTCAAAGTAAAATGAAAAAGAGTAAG
>NW_015152621.1:29826-32093 GCF_000732505.1 Cyprinodon variegatus
AACGTATAGATGAGGAGCAGAGCGCAGCACTTTAAAACAGACTCTATGACGACCGGTCGCTGCCCTAAGTTATGGTGAAAGTGTTAATCGGTTCATTTGATATGGATTGGGCTGATCATTGTAATAAATGTTTGGTTCATACCCAGGTTCATTGAAAAAAAAAAAAAAGGTATTTGATGTGTTTTGTTTTAGTAAAGATGAGGACCAGTCATGTATCATAAACCAAGCTAATCAACAAAAAGTAAGACAGACCATTGGTTGCAGCTGGCATGAGGAAATAGACTCATTAAACAGAATGATTGAAAACTCCTTGTAAGGCCCTAATCTGGTTTTGTGGTTCTCCAAGAATCAACAAGGGTTCATCTGAAGATGTTTTCAGAACTGATTGGTGACCTTTAGTTTATGTCTTCAGATTGTAGATTATTGTAAGTAGAGTTATACATTTTGCTGTTTTGTGGTTGTGATTTATGAGCATAGACTTCTAGGCTTAGGTCTACCTTTATACCACTCAGTTTTGATATATGAAAGTTCCTCATTATATAAAAAAAGAGGCAGTAAAAGTAAAACTGAATGAGAAAAGATCTGCAAGATCTAAGAATGATGAAAGAAGAGATAAACAGCTGTTTAATGTTCATTGATTATGTAGTTTTTACCTGTAGTTCCAAATATTGTGGTGATTAGGCTTTTTAGTATATAATCAGGTTAGCAATAATAATAATAATAATCAACATCATTATAGTAATCATAATATACATGATGAAATTGTATGTGTTGGGAAGGGGTTTTGATTGTATTATGTCCCTGTTTTATATTAGTGTAAGACTGATAGAAGAGGAGAGGAAGAAGTTTAGAAAACTGATGGAACACTGATGGGAGGATCAGTTGAACAGAAGGAAGAGAATTGTACTTAGATGAGTAAAACAGAGCAGGCAGGAATTTGAGGCCCCATGAAGGACATTGATAATGAAGAGGTGCATTCCTAGATTTTACACTTGATTTTTGTTGTTTAAATATTAATAAATATGTAAAATGGATGAAAGCATACTGTTTTAATTTTCATGAAAATTGATTATGTTTATGAAGGAGGTGGAAATGTCCCCAGATTAGATTGCAGAAACCTGGTCACCTTAGAGTAAACTAAATAGTTCAAATATCAAGAGAGGGTTATATAAGGTAAATGTTTTTATATATATATGACAATGGAGAATTGAACAAAATAAAAAATGAACTAAATACTACAAGCCTTATTAAGGAAATTAAGCTTAAGCTAAAATTCAATCTGGAAGTCATTGTAAGGACCACATCTCCTCCAAACCAATGAGCTGTCAAGATCCCCTTCATTTAGCTCCCGGCCCAGCTTCTCTCTCCACACAAGGGAACTTTCACCCACCTCCAACTCACATTCCCACTCAGCCTCTGGCTTATTCTACCACCAATGTCCAGGCCCTAGGTGAAGACTACCCTAATCCTTTTCTAGATTACTCATCCAAGCGTACATTGATTCACAGCTTCAAAGACTTCTGCAGGGGCCCGTGCGCCAAAGTACTTATTTAATTTATGGTTTTTATCAGCTTCTGTCTCCTTGAACCCCAGTTGGCCTCGGTAGAAGGCAGCTCACACTAATGCTGGTTCTGCTGAAGGTTTTCTCCTGTTAAAAGGGAGTTTTCCTCTCCACTGTCACTGAATGCATGTTCAGTGCGAGGGACTGCAGAGAGTCAATGAGTCGTTGCTGGTTTTCCTTAGATAGAAATATTTTGAGGAATATGATTGTGATATCTGTATAAATAAATTGAATACTTTTCCAATTGCTGCTTTTCTCTGTGTGAGTTTCTCCAGGTTGAAATGTGAGAACACCCCTCTCAGAAAAACAGGACAGTTGAAGTCAGTTTTAAAGATGCAACTTTTATTATACCTCAACAACCCAGCCAAAACTTGAAAGGATTACAAAAAATATATGAAGTTTCTAGCAGATCAGTGCTATGAACTTAAAAGAAAAAATATTTTAAAAAAAACAAGCTTTATCAGGTGGACATACTGTAACTTTCAATCGTTTTTTTTATTTTATTTCCAATTATAACATATCAAAATAAAAGAAACCAAACAAATAATGGTGAAATGATAAAAAAAAATCTTATATCTTTTTTCAAATTTCTTGGCATTATAATTTCTATATGCAAAAATCTAAGATTGTTTTTCTCATACTAGACAGAACATTATAATCTTTGCTTCTTTTAAAAACAGTTTTAACATTAACATTTTAACATTTA
>NW_015152621.1:32692-35115 GCF_000732505.1 Cyprinodon variegatus
TAAGTAGAGTTATACATTTTGCTATTTTGTGGTTGTGATTTATGAGCATAGACTTCTAGGCTTAGGTCTACCATTATACCACTCAGTTGGGATATATAAAAGTTCCTCATTATAAAAAATAAGAGGCAGTAAAAGTAAAACTGAATGAGAAAAGATCTCCAAGATCTAAGAATGATGGAGGAAGAGATAAACACCTGTTTAATGTTCATTGATTATGTACTTTTTAACTGTAGTCCCAAATATTGTGGTGATTAGCCTTTTTAGTATATAATCAGGTTAGCAATAATAATCAACATCATAATAATAATCATAATATATATGATGAAATTGTATGTGTTGGGAAGGGATTTCGATTGTATCATATCCCTGTTTTATATTAGTGTAAGACTGATAGAAGAGGAGAGGAAGAAGATTAGAAAACTGATGGAACACTAATGGGAGGATCAGTTGAACAGAAGGAAGATAATTGTACTTAGAAGAGTAAAACAGGCAGGAATTTGAGGCCCCATGAAGGACATTGATTTTGAAGAAGCGCATTCCTAGATTTTACACTTGATTTTTGTTGTTTAAATATTAATAAATATGTAAAAATGGATGAAAGCATACTGTTTTAATTTTCATGAAAATTGCTTATGTTTATGAAGGAGATGGAAATGTCCCCAGATTAGATTGCAGAAACCTGGTCACCTTAGAGTAAACTAAATAGTTCAAATATCAAGAGAGGTTTATATGAGGTAAACTTTTATATATATATATATATATGACAATGGAGAAGTGAACTAAATATAAAATGAACTAAATATTAAACACCTTATTAAGGAAATGAAGTTTAAGCTAAAATTCAATCTTGAAGTCAATGTAAGGACCACATCTCCTCTAAACCAATGAGCTGTCAAGATCCCCTTCATTTACAGTTACTCCTGGCCCAGCTTCTGTCTCCACACAAGGGAACTTTCACCCACCTCCAACTCATTTCCTCCCTCTTACTCAGACTATTCTTATTCCCACTCACCTTCTGGCTTATTTCACCACCAATGTCCAGGCTCTAGGTGAAGACTAAAAGTACTCAAAGTACTTATTTCATTTATGTTTTTTTATCAGCTTCTGTCTCCTTAAACCACGGTCGGCCTCGGTAGAAGGCAGCTCACACTAATGCTGGTTCTGCTGTAGGTTTTCTCCTGTTAAAAGGGAGTTTTCCTCTCCACTGTCACTGAATGCATGTTCAGTGCGAAGGACTGCAGAGAGTCAATGAGTCGTCGCTGGTTTTCCTTAGATAGAAATATTTTGGGGAATATGATTGTGATACCTGTATAAATAAATGGAATACTTTTCCAATTGCTGCTTTTCTCTGTGTGAGTTTCTCCAGGTTGAAATGTAAGAAGAAAAACAGGACAGTTGAAGTCAGTTTTGAATATGAAACTTTTATTATACCTCAACAACCCAGCCAAAAATTGAAAGGATTACAAAAAATATATGAAGTTTCTAGCAGATCAATGCTATGAACTTGAAGAAAAAATATATATAAAAAAAACAGGCTTTATCAGGTGGACATACTGTAACTTTCCATAGTTTTTTTTTAAATTTCCAATTATAACATATCAAAATAAAAGAAACCAAACAAATAATGGTTAAATGATAAAAAAAAATCTTAAACATATCTTTTTTCAAATTTCTTGGCTTTATAATTACTATATGCAAAAATCTAAGATTGTTTTTCTCATACTAGGCAGAACATTATAATCTTTGCTTCTTTTAAAAACAGTTTTAACATTAACATTTTAACATTTATCGGCAAAAACCATACAAACATTATCCATTACCTTTAGTTAGTCTACAACATTCTACTACATGTTCTCTGAAACACAGAAAAAGTAAGGAATACAATTTAATGCTGATATAATAAAACACTGGATATATATATTTTCCTTAGTACCTCACTTTAATGAAACCACAATAATGTCTTGTTATAACCATCACCACAATTAATCAAGCAAAACACCAAAATATCATCTAAACCTGAAAATAACATAGATCTTAATATTTTAAGCTAATATAATGACCGAAAAACACACTCCCACCCAAGAGTTTTCCCAATACCCATAGATCACTAACATCTGAACTAAAAGCTAATAAAACTTGAAAAAAAGACATAAATTGCATAACTATACTTGGAACACATTAAAGTCCACAATGGCACCAAAAAGCAGGCACAGTAACTTGTTGATATTATGATATGAAATCATTACAGCAAACTCGTTTTTCTATTTTTACATAAAGCAAAGCATCAAACAAAATTTGTTTAAATTTGACTCACTTTGTACTCTAAAATAGTTTTTACTCAAGGTTGACTTATCACTTATCATCCATGTACTCTTAATATGATCTGTCTTAAACCTACAAAAACCAAAGCAACCAAGTGAAAA
>NW_015152621.1:36422-39141 GCF_000732505.1 Cyprinodon variegatus
TTCAACTTACCTTTCTATGAAAGGACTCTGGACAATTGTTTCCTGTATGGATCATTTTGATTCTTGTAGCCCTGGTTCTTGATCCATTCCGTGATGGTGGTAAGATGATCTTTGGTCATGACACCCTTTCCTTGAAGCATGTTGTACCATTGCTGCACCATTTGTGTACTGAACTCTTGAAAACTTTTTTCAAACATGGCAGTCCGGGTTTTACTCTTCTTGTTTTTTACATTTTTGGTGTTACTCAGCTGGCATCTGAACATTGCACCAAAAGTCATGACTTTAAAGGTTCCAACAACATCATCCTTGCTTATCATGGTAGCCAAGCATAATCTCAAAGCTTTCGTCTCTGGAGAAGAAATGTCATCAATTGTATCTTTAAGGTTGCGATCAGCTGGTTGTTTCTCTGCTGTGTTGGTATCTTTTCTCACTTGCAGCATTGCCATGGCTAATTTGCTATTCTTGTTCAGTTTTTTAGCTCCCACTATGCTGCTGCCTGAAGGCTGCTTATCTGCACTGACATTTTTTTCAACTGTTGGAATAACTGTTTTTTGAAAATATCCTTTGTACTGTTTAATCTTTCCAGTTACTTTCTGCAGAAACGGTTTGTTTTCTTTTATAATTCTCTCTGGTCTGCCTGCCTCTGCCATGTACCAGTCTCCTCCTCTGATTGTTTCAGTCAACTCTTTACGCTTCATGAAAGATTCCCATTGTCCAGATTGTTTCAGGAGAGTGTCGGCTTCCACAGATCTGAGACGGGTTGCCTCTGAAGCAATCTCTGAGTCAGTGGCTTTTGGTTTCATGCCTCTTGCCAAAGCGTGAAAAAGAGAATTCTTTCCTTTGCTGTCTATGTTCACTGTCTTATTGTTGATTGACACATCATAATGGCCATTAGGATGTTCAGTGCCCTTAGGCCTGTAGATCAAAGTCACTGTTTCACTGACAGATTTAGTGCTTGGACTAACTTCCTGCATTTTGGTGAGTTTGCCATGCTTGTTCTCTGTAAGAATAACAACTCTTGTACCAGTAGCCTCCGACAGGACTCTGATATCAAGAAGGGTACCAGGAGTGTTCTTGTCCTTGATCTTTTCAGCATGAGCTTTTGAAAGTTTACCAGCAAGTTTGGCATTTGCATTTACTGGCATGTTTGCTATGTAGCTGTTGTGTTGTCCAGCTTTAAGTTTTTCCTCTGTCCTCTCACTCTTTAAACCGGATATGACATGTTTCCTGATAGATTCGTGTGCTTTGTTTTGTGCACGAGAAACAAGGTGACTGAAAAACTTCTTATTGAAAACATCGACCAAAGCCTCGGCCAGTAACGTGCTGAGGGTGTCGGCAAGCTCTTGCTTGAATTTGTCAACCATGTCAATTTCGGAGAAAGTTAGTTCATTTCGCTTTACTTTTTCAGTTTTGTCTTCGTTAAATGTTTTCAGTTCATTTTCAAGGTTTGAAAAGAACTTGCTGGAGAGGGTGAGCACTTCACCGATGGCATCTCCTGCCAGAATGGCATAGTGGGTAGTTTGAATAGCAGTCAAAATTGTTTTCATTTTTCCATGTGTTCCTTCCTTAGCGCTGTCCAGCACCTTAATAATTGAAGAGTTAAGCTTGTTTTGCCAAGTAAGGTCTGCATAAAATGGTTGTAGTGCAGACTTTCCTAACTTCTTATAAATGGAAAGGAGATCTTTCTTACTTTTGTCATCTTCCAGGAGATATTGTAGTCGCTCTCTGTGTAGGAGGTGTGAGAGGATAACAGTATCCACTAACGCAGCCAGGGGTTCTTTTTTAAGATTGGCTTTCACGTCATTAACAACTCCCTTTGCTACCTCTGCTTTGATGCTGTTTAAAATTTCTTCAAACATTTTTTCCTCTGCTTTCTCAAGGCCATAGAACAGTGTTTCCTCAACAATCGTTTTTGCTGTATGTTTTACGGCATTCTTCAGGTTTGTTCTTGTGACAGTGCTTAAACTGTTTTTAGCTTGTTTTGAGAGAAACTTTGGCAATGCCTTCAGTTTTTTACCTACAGCTTTAACTGCTGCCTTTGCAGCTTTAAATCCTTTTGAAATTATTTTTCCAACTCCAAATGATATGATAGAAACACCAATTGAAATGGCTTTCCCAATAGCCCATTCTTTCCAGCTGAATTCTCCTGTCACCATTGCTGTAATACCTTCAATACAGTCGGATATTCCTTCAGCGATTAGTCCCATTCCAATTTGAGCCAAAGTACCAACTGTGAATACAGTGAGCAGTGTTCCTGCAATAATCTGCATTACTCCAAGCAAGAAAACCAGCAGACCTTCCCATGGGAAACGAGGTTTTTCCTCAACAGCAAAAACATATTTTAGACCACGTCTGTAAAGGTTATCAGCTTCTAATTGAAGATCTTCATCAGCATCTGACACCAAGGAGTAAACATGAGATTTTTTGGCTTCAGCATCCCTTCCCTTGCCTTTGATTTCATCCAGCTTTTCTATAGCCTCAGAAATGTTTTTATCCAAGAACCTGTACATGTTACACTTATCTGTTATCTGTTTTTCAAGGCTGGATTGGTCATTTTTGCTCGAGTCCACATTGACCATTTTTATGAACTGCAAAGAGACCATGCATTCATCACTCAGATACTTTAGGGATTCTTGTGCCTTTTGAAGATCTTGTTTAGCTTTTGTGAGGTAATCTCCATCAGACAGTTTTATAGTGCAATATGCATGACTGTAAAAAG
>NW_015152621.1:40075-42010 GCF_000732505.1 Cyprinodon variegatus
AAACAGAATGTCCTTTTCACTTCCAAGTGTCCCTGTGGTTCCATATATCTTACCCTGGTACTTCTGAAAAAAGGCGATATTAGAAATGCAGTTTGTCACTGCTGAAATTGTGCTCAGCTTTATTTGGTGCTTAATCTCCACAAACTGTTGCAGGCCATCACCCCATTTCTTATTCAGTTCAATAATACCAGTAGATCTGAAGTCCACTGGACAGATGTTATCATTTTCTACCACATAGTCTTGTCCCTCCCTGAGCTGCTTAGCCAGAAAGGCATTCTCTACCCACAACGGCATTTTCTTTTCAATGAGATCCCTCAAAAAACCAGGAATGTTAATTTTCTCTATATTGTTTGGGCATGGAGTGTATTGAATCTTCTCAGAGATAAATTCTGCAATGGGCTTGATGAGAACTTCTTCTGAGTCATAGAGAGGACAACACAATCCTTCATCTAAGACAAGGAACTTTAGGTCTGGAATTTGATTTGTGTTGTATGGACTGAGTTTTTTCAGACAGAGCAGTCCCTCATTATTTAATGTGTAAATGGTGAAACCATATGGAACATAGTCCTCCATTTCTTGAAAAACTTTTATCATTGCATCCTGATTCACAATTTTCAGCTTTTTAAGAATATCGTCCTTGCCACCTTTATGGATATCATCTGTAAATCCCTGTGGCACAGAGTTGCTTTCCTCAGCAATACGTAAAATGTCCATTGGATCTTCAATTTCAGTTTCTTCTGTGTTGATTGAATCAAAGATAGCCCTAAAGAATGATGCAGGAGGACCTTGAACAAATGACTGGTTTCTCGTAGACAGGAATCCATACTGCTGGACATGGCCCCAGATCATGGCCAGAACAGAGTTTATATGCTCCATAGAGACCATGGGGCTGGATAGGTAAGTCAGCTGCACTCCCTGATCCAGCAGTAGAGAATCCACTTCATCAATAATGATGCACTGAAAGCTGCGATTGGGCCTCACATCTTTCATCTCAAATATCTGGCGAAGGTGATCAGCAGCAAAGGCTTCGATTGTCCCATAGACAATGTCCATCTGATAGCACTCTTTTCGTTTGCTGTCTTCAGTTTTATTTGTGTTTGTGTCAACTGTAATGCCAAAGTATTCATAGAAGTTGCTAAATTCTGCAGCATCTCTTTGACATAAAACAGATGAGCTTGACACCACATCTACCTTTTCACCCTTGAACACACGGAGTGCTGCAAACATTGCTATGACACAAGACTTTCCTTCTCCAGTTCCCATTTCTAGGAGCGTTCCAGTGTTGGACAAGGCCAAGAGGCACCAGCTTATCATCTGATTGATTCTTGGCCACCATTTCCCTTTGGCAATTTTCAGGTTGATGACATTACATAAGACTGCCAATACCTCCTTAAGATCTACTGTTTCCATACTTTGACTGAGTTGCTTAGCTTTTTTTATGTCATTGTGCTTTTCTATTTCTCCAGTGTTGATCAGGTCTGTTACATAAGAAACAATTTCATATGATTTAGTCAGCGTTTCCTCATCAATATCTTTCTTCTGCCTTAGTTCATCAAAAAGGATGTCGATGCTTTTGATTTTCTCATCTCCAAGACTTTTTTCTAAATTCTGAATCAGATTCTCTGTTTTGCTTGCCTTTAACAGACTAATGACAGTTTGGTTGTTCTCATCTGTCCATTTGGAAGATACCTGATATGTTTCCATTAAATGTAAAATCTTCATGATGGACACACAGCCCTCATTATGATGGTGCCCAATTAATGCTCCAAGGAGGGTTAGGAGTTCCAGTGGTGACCAGAGATTTTTTTGTCCCAGGTTTGAAACCATCTGCAAGACTTCTTTGGTTTGTTTATTTAAGTCTTTAATTTGCTCTGAAGCAACCAAAATACTGTCAAAGCACCATGTTTCAGCAGAATACGTAAAGCTTTTGGTAGC
>NW_015152621.1:43137-44479 GCF_000732505.1 Cyprinodon variegatus
GTAAAGCTCTTGTTAGCTTCTTTTTCATTGGTAACCGCTTGCAGCAGATTCTCAAGAAAAGTTAGACCATACAACTCTTTAGGAAGAAGTTCCTTTCCAATCATTTTCTCAAGGATGTTGGATATTTTTTCCTTGGTGCTTGTACCTTCTTTGAAGTTTGACTGTAAGGCTTGAAAAACAGCCCTGATAAAACTGGCTCTCTGCTCCAAGTCTTCCGTGTAGAATTTTCCTGCCAGTGTTTGTAGAACTTTGGCAGCAGAAGAAAGGGAATCAATATCCTTGAGCCTTGGCAGATCCAGAGTATGTGATGCAACTATACATTTTTCCTCAATGATGAATCTCCTTGCAAGGTGAGGGATTTGTGATACAATGACCTCTTTCCAGTATAGAACGTAGTCAGACACAAAGTCTTTAAGTGTACCATAGATGACATCAGCCTCAAATATCTCCTTTAAAGGGTAATCATTCTCTTTCCTGATGTTTGTTCTGACAGAAATGTTAAGACTCTTGTAAAAGTCATACCACTCTTTAGCTTGGTCCTCACTATCACTTTCAGAGTTCATTATAATGTTAATTTTGTTCCCCATGTAGAAATGTGTAGCAGCAAACATGGCAATGACACATGGGTCCTCTTCATCAGAAACCAGCTGTGGTACTGAATTTTTCCCAGTTAGGACCAACACACACCACTGCACCATGTGTTTCATTGTAGGATGCCAGCCTTTGATGTCAAAAACTGCTCTGCAGAGCTGAGACAGGCAGGTCTGTAAATTCTTTGTTTCAAATTCCTCAAGTTTGAAAGATCCTATGGTAGCCTTTTCTGAAAACAGAAGAGAAGCACCTGAGACTACGGTTTTTATTTCATTAATCTTGGCATCATCCAACTTCTGTGACAATTTAATGTTGGCCAGAGCAACATCTAGATTGCTTTCATCTTTCTTTTTGAGAATGTCATGGAAATCCTGATAGAAACTTTCTGAATTAGCACCTTCAAGAGCCTGAATGAGTGAGCGTCCAGAATCATCTGTCCAGCTTGGTGATACATCATAAACTTCAACCAAAGTTAGCACTTTAGCTGTTAAAACATCCTCTGTGATTTTTAATGACATAGCTTTTAACAGATTTACTGCCTCCATTGGTGTCCATTGGTCTCTTTCGACAAGTCCAAGAATCAAGTCAGTTGATGCATAGTGGCTCTCTTTGTCATTCAGGTTGACTAAAGAGGACATTAGAAGTTTCAAACACTGGATTTCCATTTTTAAAATAAAAGTAGATGTTTTGCTAACTGTATTATGTAAGGACACAATGAGGATGCTCAGGAACTCAATGGGAAAAAGATGCT
>NW_015152622.1:0-654 GCF_000732505.1 Cyprinodon variegatus
TAGATCCAGGTAGTAAAATGTTTTCGGGGATGAGCCTGAATGTATCACATGTGTGTCAGCTGCAGCTCTGGAGTAACTTCCCCCTGCAGCATGTACATCTTTTTACTAATATCCCTTGAATGTTTTAATGCCAGTAAGGTTTTTCTGATGTGTTTAAAAAAGAAAGGAAAAGTTGCTCTAGTTCCAGGACCTCCACTGGGTCCACAATTAACTGCAATTTTTGCTGGTGCACATGACTCCTGGCGTCAGTGCTGGTCATAACATTGGTGATGGGGAGGGTCACTCTGCGGGGGTCTCGACATTCTCGAGCAAAGTGGCCCTCCTTATCACAATTGTAGCACCTATTGTGCTTTCTACGTGACCCCTTGTTTTTCCCCGGTGACCACCGGCCCCTCCCTTGAGCCCAATTATGGTCCAAACTACACTTCATAGCTGTTTCTATGTTTTAGCTTGCACAATCCACCTATTTAATCCTTCTATTTTTTTTTATTCCCTGTAGGTAGCTTGCATGACTAAAATAATTTTCCGGTGGGTTATTATTATTATTTTTTTTCTTTTTAATTTTCCAGTTCCAAATCTAATAGTTTTGGAGACCATGCAGATGCATTAGGAAGGGTGTCTGTAGATCAACGCTGCAGTCATCACGCTGCTGCA
>NW_015152622.1:3840-9518 GCF_000732505.1 Cyprinodon variegatus
GTATGTCATCGAGAGTATTTAAATGATTTTCAATCAGGAAAAAAATGTGCGATTAAAATGCGATTAATCGCGAGTTAACTCAGGCATTGATGCGATTAATCAAAAAATCAATCGATTAAAAAAATTTAATCGATTGACAGCACTAATTTATTTATCTATCTATTTCTTTATTTCTTTCTTTCTTTCTTTATTTATTTATTTTTTGCCACTTCTACATACCATCTATTTTATACTTTTACTTACAAGTATTTTAAATTACTTGGATCAATCTGACACAAACTTTTCATCCCTTTTAATTATTTAATCTCCCTTGCACTCTTTAGTTAGTTTATTCTTAAGGTCTATTATTTATTATTTTGGAATAGAGGCGTCCCTCAAACCCATATTTTTTTTTTAAACCATATATTCAAGTGTTTATTTTTTGTTGGATCCTGCACTTCTACAAACTTGTAATCGTAGATTCTAAATTATCTCTAATTTTACTTTGACCTTTACCCATTTTAAAGAATTTAGTCCAGTACAAACACCTAGGGTATTCTACGCACTGGATGTTTATTCAGCAGGACAGCATCCAAACACCGTTGTGGTAATTTCTGCTTCTAGCTTTTCAGGTGAGAAATTCTTGCCTCTGCGTCCACAAGAGGTATATTGTATTAATTACTGCTGTTTTAGTATGAAACAACAGAACCCAACGGTTCGATTGTTTCCTCACACACTCTCACACAGTCACACACACCTATTCTAAGGCCTAATATATTGTTTTTATTTTAAACAACATAGACAAAAAACACCTATCTTTACGTGTACACTTTAGAGACCCATATGCACAGAATACCGATCCCAGATCTATCACAACAAAACGCTGTTTGTAAAATATTCTTGCGACTACAACCAGTTATAGCTTGAACACGTGTACACTTTGGAGTCTCCAACTCCAGGCCCTCGCACGCACCGGATACCCAGACCGTATCTGCTATCCCTGCTGCGGCAGCTACAAACCTTACTTAGCTGTGTTCTTATCTTAAAAGAACACAGAGGGTCCCAGACCCATACGCACAGAATACCGATCCCAGATCTATCACAACAAAACCCTGTTTGTCAAATATTCTTGCGACTACAACCAGTTATAGCTTTCACATGGTCCCAGACCAACTTTTTATCAAAAGCTTTAGGCCTACCCTTTGGCTGCGCAGATTCAGTCCTCAGCAAGAGTCGTCACCAGGATGCCCAGGGCAGGGCTGGACCAACCTATTGGCCCCGTCCGGCGAAGGGCGGACGGCTGTTGACAGTTTCTTGGCCTTGGTCCCGCACGGTCCTGGACAATTGGATCTTGACTCCCGGGTTTCGGCACCAAAAATGTTAGATCCAAAATATTGTGAGTTCATATTTCAAATTTCATATAGGACAAAAATGAATCTGAAGCACAAAAGGATTTTCAAACAGCTTTTCCTGCAGGAATGAGAAAGGCTGCTGCTCACATCCCAGCACCAATCTGACCCCCAACAGAACAGCAGAGTCTTTTATTCACAGAGCAGAAACAGATGGGTGGGTTTTATGACCCTAGAATGACCAACTGGCTGAGAGGCAGGTCATATAAGTTTATGACCCTGTAAATGCCTTCTGGCTGAAGGCAAGTCTAGAATGACCCTCCTAATTGAATCACAGGACAGAATGTAGCATCTTATTTCTTCAATGTTTCATATGCACATACATTTTTTATAATTGACATTCAGTAACTCTAACAACTATCTCATTATAATGACTTTGTTTTAATAATTTTTTTAATCCACCAGATTATGTATGACAAACAGCTAAGGATTATGCCCTGGCAACCTTAATTTATTATCCCAACCATTGTCCCATTCAGTACAATGGATTTGTGGTGGTTAGCAAGGAAAATGAGAGTGTGTTCACAGGAGATGAAACAAAGAACTCACCAGCAATATGTTCTTCAAGCTTTGGACCAATCAAAATAATGCAGCATGCTCTGTGTTGGAGTCTGGAGGTTTATAGGAAATTTTGAGTTTCACTACATGGTTCCTATTTTGAGACATTTTTTCTTTACCTGAGTTCATTGTCTATAACATGTGGGTGAGTTTTACAACAGATGTCAGTAATCCCTATGGTGGGGGTAGTTGGGGGTTGTGGAGTTTGTTTCTACCAATCCAAATATGGTATTCTGTGCATGTAAACATAGCTAACAATTATTATTTGTCCATGAATATCTGCTAATTCAATTCAGTTTAGTTTTTCTTTATAGTGTCAATTCACAACAGATTTCATCTGACGAACTTTACAGAGACCATTCAACCAGATCATACTGTCAGATTGGTACAAAGTTTTCCAAGGAAAACCAGCTGATTGCATCCACTGATTGCCGGGACCGACTGGGGTTCAAGGAGACAGAAGCAAAGATAGAAAAAGAAGCAGAGCTACAACAAGCAACTGTCAACCAGCTCCACAGGCGGCCCCGTCCAGGAAACACACAGCCAGGCAGACAAGCTCATCTCCCATGTCAGAGGATGAAGAGAGCACACCCTGTTAGTCACAGTTAGAGAAACAAGACTACACTGAAAAACAGGCAAATCTCCAACATCTATAAACAGAGGTGTTGATGGCAGCAGTCACAGCCAAACAGGAACAGACCAGATGAAGCTACTATGAGAAAAAGCAGAGAGAGCAGAACATTAGAGATTGAACAAACCAATTCTGTAGAGTGGGAGAATAGAGATAGAATGAAGCAGAAATTATGAAAGAGGGGTCCCTATGTAATGAAAGTAATCTATGTTTGCTTATAAGCACAGGCAAAAACAAATATTTTAAGATGTCCAAATTATTATTTTATATCATTTTATATTTTTTAATTATTACAAATCTAAAAACACATGTTAATTCATTCCCAGACTCTACCAAAGCCTGTTTTAACAGTGAGGTTGGAGTCTAGAATCCATTGTTCTGAAGCCAGATGGGAGTCTGACTGTTGCTGATTTATTATTTCACATAATAGCCAAAGAAATTATCTAAAATACACTGGAAATAATGAATCAGTCATTTAGGTTTTCAGATGACTAATGGGTCTCAGTATGAAAAGGATCCAAATCCTTTGACCAAATTAACAGTTAAACAGTTACCAGTCCTAAAACCAACCTTCTCTAAGTCCATCTCAGTTCCCAGACCTGAACCCTGAAGAAAACACTTCCTCTGAACAATCCCTGGGAGCTGCAGCCTTTTAAAGACATGGACTTAAACTTTGATCCAGGAAGTCAAACATTACCAGGATTATTCCTCACTAGTCTGAGGTCGATATCAAATGGATCTGGGTGCTTTAGTTCTAAACAGTTTCCACCTTTTAGGAGATAATGTGAATTATTGTTGCTAAATAGAAGGTTGATTTGCAGTTCTAATATTTTTCAGCAAAGACATTAACCCATAGATTACTGTAATCTGTCCTGTACTGGAAGCCACTTTAGTCGACTCAGCATGACTTTGGTTCTGGTTCCATCATCATAGCAGAGCACCATCCCAGCAGCTCCATTCTCTACGGTTTACGATTTAAATATCATTTGATTATTGTTGTATTTTATTATGTTTTTTTTATTTCCTTCAATTCTAACATCAGCAGTTTAACTTTAATGTCTTTACTTCTAAATCTCAGTAGACCTGTAGTTAATCTAGTTGTCCAGCAGATGGCGATCTCTGACCTTGTTTGCCTGCATCATCCAACCTTCAACCCCAATAAATTTCCTTCTGCTTCATTTACTTTCATTTAGAAACAGGATTTGTTGGAACAAACAAGCATAAAGTCGACAGAGTGAAGCTGGTGAAATGGCCGCTTCAGCTGATATTTCAAACTCAGGTCAGAGATCTTTTTATAAAACTTTCCCTTAAACTTTATCCTTTTTGGATTATATTATATATCTGGTAAACTGTTATTTTAGTGGATAAATATGTTAGATTCAGATACTTTGACTTTAAACAGAACATGAAGGTCAAACAAAATGGCTCCCTCTGCTTTTCTAGCTTTTCTTATGATACTATGGTTTTTATTTGTGGAAACATTCTTAGTCATTATTTTTTATTGTACTAATAGAAACGTGGACTTAAATTAGAAAGTATTTCCTATGATTGCCTAAATAAAGTAGATGTTTATAAACTGTGTGATAAAATAAAGCCTTCCCTCTCTTAACAGCACTGAGCCGCCCTGCTACAGAACTGAGGATTGTGTTGATAGGAGGAAGATATGATGACCTTTCTAGCGGTAAAAGCTCAGCTGGAAACATCATCCTTGGTCACAATGTTTTTGACACCAGCAGAAGAACAACTCAGAGTGAAGCGAGGCAGCAGGAAGTACTCGGCAGACGACTCACAGTGGTTGATACTCCAGGATGGTGGTGGTATTATCCAAGAGAAGAGACCCCAGAACTGGATCAGATAGAAATCCAGAATAGTGTCCATCTGTGTCCCCCAGGACCTCATGTCTTTCTTCTGGTCATTCCTGTTGGTTCACATTTCTATCGCCGTGTCAAACCATCTCTAGAGGAACACCTGGAACTTTTCAAAGCAGATGTTTTCAGTCACACCATCGTGCTGTTCACTGCAGTCCATCCATGTAGTGATGAAACCATTGAATCAGAAATCAGAGGAAGTCCAGACCTGCAGTGGATCCTTCAACAATGTGGAAACAGAAAACATGTTCTTAACATCAGCAGCAGAGAAGATAGAGATCAAGTCAAGATGCTTCTAGAGAAAATTGAGGCGATGATTGAACAGAACAGGGGCAGACACTGTTCTATTGATGAATCTGATGGAAATGCTCTGAGAGAGAGACTGAAAGATTTGGTTAAAAAAGCCTCAAAAAGGTTTGATGGAGTTCAGAAACAAAGAAGAAACCTGAAGCTACAGATTAAAGGTAATTCTACTTTCTTTCTTTCTATCAGGATAAAGTGATAAATGTTTTGCAGATGTCTCTGGGAGCTTGACATACAAAGCACATTATTTAATAATCACTTTTGGAATTTTTTTTTTATTGTTGGTAAAATAAAAAAAGACCAGCAGACATTTTAAAACAAATTGAATCTAAGGATTCACATAGTTAATTTATTTTCTCATACAAACACCAATAAACTAACAGACATTCTTTGACAAATTTTGTATTTTTTCTCCACATTATCAACTCTACTCTAAACAGACCTGAGCGGCAAACTTTAAAATAATGAATTATTTGTTTGTTTTTATGATTTAGGTAGAAAAGTTCTTCCAAACCATTTGAGAATATTGATAATTGGTCATTCATATGCTGGAAAGAGCTCCGCAGGAAACATCATTCTAGGAAAAAATGCATTTGGTATTAAAGAAAATGTTGAAAGAAAGACAACAGTCAGTGAAATAGGCCACAGTGTGATTGAAGGAAGGCGGCTCACAGTGGTGGATTCTCCTGGATGGTTCTGCATCCACACCCTTCAGGACACCAGTGAAATGGACAAACTGGAAATAGAGAACAGTGTGAATCTCTGTCCTCCAGGACCACATGCTGTGCTGCTGGTTATTCCTCTGGCAATCAACTTTGATCCATCATATCTGAGATCTGTCCAGGAACACATGAGTCTGTTTAGAGAAGAAATCTGGAAACACACACTGGTTCTGTTTACCTATGGTGACTGGTTAGGAGTGAAGACTGT
>NW_015152622.1:10515-15127 GCF_000732505.1 Cyprinodon variegatus
CCTCCCTGTAGAGAACTACATCGTCAGAGAGGGCAAGGAGCTCCAGGAGCTTCTGGAGAAGTGTGGGAACAGATACCATGTTCTCAGCAGCTTAGATTATAATGATCCTATTCAAGTCAAAGAGCTGTTCCAAAAAATTATCAACATGGTAAAACAGAACAAAGGATGCTTCACGACTGAAGTAAAAAGAAAGAAATTTCAGTTTCTACCTCGGCAAGGAAAACAACGGATGCTGATGGAAGAGGAGTGGAACAGACGGGAGCAGGAGCTGATGGACAGAATGATGAAAGCTTTAGCAAAGGAACCAGAGAAACCAACAGTGCCCTCTGTGGAGGTGGCAGGGAGCAAGGATGAATTTCTAATTCCACACAGTAAGTTTAAAATTATGATTTAACCACTGAGTTTCTACAAACTCTTGGCTCCATCTGTATTTTTTTTTTCTTCTGTTTCAGTGAGCGGAGATGTTTCCTCAGAAAATGGGAGCATTTCAGAGATTAGGAAGCGACGAGCTCATAACAACGTTGCTGAATGGCTGGCTAAGAGAGTGAGACAGTCTGAGATCAGCTCTGGGATTGGCAGCATTTGTTCCTCAGTCAGTTATATGGAGAAACATGATGAAGATCTCCAATAGATTAAAATCATCCAAAGATGAGTTCATTCTCACAGAGAATAAAGATCCTCTGAACATTTTCTCCAATCCTTCAACTAATCACAAGAACTCTTGTTTACACAAAATTATGGAATCTAAAGGAGAACACAGGATGGAAAAATAAAATATACCAGCTTGATGCTACATGAGACCCATGTTGGTCTAAAGATTACAGATTACATTTTAAACACAGTACTGATTTTAAGCACTTAAAATATCATTTAATGACTTGAATTATTTATATCAAAGTGATTTTAATTATATCTGTGTCTGGTTTATTTGGCTGATATATACAGTAATTACAAAATTTTAAGGCAGGCGCTCTTATATTGAGCGCCTGCCTGCCTGTGCAAATTCTGCTACTTAAAATAATGAGAGAGGTCTGTAATTTTCATCCTTGGTACACTTCAACTGTGAAAGACAAAGGGAGACAGATAAATCCAGGAAATCACATTGTAGGATTTTTAAAGAGTTTATTTGTAAATTATGGTGGTAAATAATTATTTGTTCACCCACAAACCAGCAGGATTTCTGGCTCTCACAGACCAGTAACTTCTCTCCTCAAATTATTTCCTGTATTATTGGCACCTGTTTGAACCCATTACCTGTATAATAGACACCTGTCCACAGCCTCAAACAGTCACACTCCAAACTAAACCAAGGCTGAGATCAAAGAGCTGTTTTCTCTGGTGGAGGGACTAAATGAAAAAATAAACTCAATTCACCCTTTAACCAGTTAAATGTTTCTCCCTAAGCTGTAGATCTAGAACTAAAGAGAAACTACCTAGATTTCACCTATAATATCTAAACTTGCTCTGTAATGGATTTGAAGTTGTTTTGTAGGCTCTCAGATGAGGGAATGCTCTATGTCAGGCATCCCCAATCTCGGTCCTCGAGGGCAGGTTTTAGAGGTTTCTCTGCTTTAGCACAGCTGATTATAATGATTGCAGTAGACCAAAAGCCTGTTAAGCAGCTTTCAATTAAAATCAGCTGTGCTGGAGCAGAGAAACCTCTAAAACCTGCAGGACAGCGGCCCTCGAGGACTGAGATTGGGGATGCCTGCTCTATGTGCATGCGCAACTGCTTGGTTATCAGTTAAAGCCAGGAACCTGGAGTTCCTGCAGGAGTCCGTCCCTCCGGATGGATGATGGAGGACTGTCTGGGTTTCCAGGCACAGATCGCCTCGGTTATCGAGCCTCTGGCCAATTCTGCAGTGGTGGAGATCTGCAAACTGGCTGAGGCTGGTTATGTGTCTCTGCGCGCTCAGATGGACGTGGAGCTCCAGAGGAGCCAGAAGGAGAGCGAAGCCCTGTGGCAGAGGCTGCGAGACATGGTGGGGAAGATGAGGACCTGCGAGAGGAGGCTTAGTAAGAGCCGTCAACAATACTTCCTTCAAAGAAAAATCACATCTTGTACAAAGTGTAGGGGAGATAGCAGGTGGTTGGACTGTATGAATTATTAGGTTGCACCATTCAGTTTTCCATCTGACACAATCTAGAGGAGTGCTGGCCAGAGCATGACTTAAGTCCAGAAGGATGTTGAATGGGGATTAGGTCAGACAGGAGGATGCCAGACGGGTTGATTTAAACTTGACTTTCTTGTACTAACTTCAAGTGGTATCATACATGGGTTTGGATCTGTAACAATGCATCTGCGTGATCCTAAACACAACAGAAATAAAGATATAATAACTCAAATGCTATTTGTGGAGTTACTCCTACATTCACACTCCATAATAATAAGCTCCATAATAATCATTAGTAGCAATGAGGTGCTGAGGTAGATGAACTGGAATAACATTAATCGCATGAAAGTCAGGTGTGGAATGGTATTTTTCCTGGGCCTGTTTGTGGGTGATGTTAAAGTCTGTCTTTTCTTTTTTCCTGAATAGGAGTGATTACTTAGAAATCTTATAGAGATGAAAAGAAAGGAAGGAGGTTTGAAAGGAAATTTCCCCCTAGGTTAGATAAGGGGAAAACATGTCAGGATTCTCATGTCCTGGTGTGAATAGAAAACAATTGTCATCTCTGTCCTTTGATGAACTAAATTATTTCTCTTGAAAAATGATAATGTGTAGGGAGTCCCCTTTTTTATGGAGGGGTTGAGATGCTGCAGCCTCAGATCAACACTGAGAGCTGCATTTAGCTGGTCGTGTTGTTCTCCTCTGCAGAGTAAAATAAAACCTTTTCTTCCTTGGATATCAACTCTCAGTGCTCATTTTTTACTCCACACAGCTACAGTGGGTACTGGTTGGAAATGGACGGTTTCCTCGGCATGGATTGTAGACATCTTGGGGCCATTCCGGATTGTGCCATGAAGAAGACCAGGTGTGGTATGCCGTCGCTGTCGACCATCCTGAGGTACGCTACTTCTCCGTTGCCAGCTCCGAGTCATCACAGGAGATGTGAAGCTCTCTCTCGTTTATGACAGGAGCCGTGCCCTTGGGTAGGTATGGACGGCTGAAGCAGACTTGAGAGAGAAACTGTAACTCTCCTTTCCAGTCTCTCCACTGCTTGAGAGACTAGCCCTAGCTCTACACAGCTCCTATCATCCAACAGTGATTCACATTTATCACTCACAACAGAAAAATGTACTGTGTACACTTTACCTTTGACATTAATATTGAGTTTACATGTTCCAAAACACTCTATGGGTTGACCATTATAATCTTTAAGTGCTGAACTCTTTCTTTGTATCTTTGGTTTTACCTGCAATTCCCGTACATCAGACATGCTAATGAGATTTGTTTTAGCACCAGTGTCCAGTCTCATAGTCACCACAGTCTCATTAATCAGCAGAAGAGTGATCTATTTGTTATCATTTGTGATGTTGTTAACTTTTTCCCCTTCATTTTCAAAGTTAACGAGCTCAACAAAGAAAGTGTCACTTAGATCCGTGTCATCCACTACGTTTACATGTTTGCCTTTTTGTCCTCCTTTCTTTTTGGTGAAACATTGTTTGGCAAAATGATTTTTTCCATGGCAGTTGGAGCATACTTTACCAAGCGCAGGACATTGCTTCGGCTTGTGCTGTGATCCGCAGCGTTTGCATAAAAATGTGTTGTCCTTGCTGGTCCACTGGGCAGACTCGGCTGGCGACATCTCCCCCTCTGAAACACGGCACCGATCGCCGCTCCGTCACTCACGGTTGGTGTCACACTTGGCATCTCACTAAATGTTTTCATGTGTTTTTGGGATAATTCGCTCGCTTTGCATATTTTTATAGCCATGTCTAGCGACAGCTCAGACTCGCAGAGAAGTCTCTCCCTTAGCTTTTTGTCTTCAATGCCAAAAACAATATGGTCTCTGACCATGGAGTCCTTCAGTGTCCGAAAATTACACGACTGCGATTTCAAACGCAGGGCTGTCAAAAAACTGTCAAATGGCACATTCTGCAGCCGCATACGAGACCTAAACATGTACCTTTCATATGTCTCATTTTTCTTCAGAGTGAAGTGAGCATCAAACTTAGCAAGCACAATGTCCATCTTTTCCTTATCCTCTGCCGTCTCAAACGCGAATGTATTGTATACTTTAATGGCCTGTGGCCCTTCAAGGGTTAGCAAAAGCGCTACCTTTCTCGAGTACGGCTTTGTATCCAGCCCCATGGCCATAACATACAAGCTGAAGCGTTGCTTGAATGTACGCCAGTTTTCGTCGACGTTGCCCGTCAGCTTCAGGATCTCTGGCGGTTTCAAATCCATGTCGGCTTCTCAGTTTACTCCTGGTACCATGTCGTGTTCATGTCGTTAATAATGGAGGAGTCTTGCTCTTGTCTTAGTGTACTTTTATTTTTAAAACACTGCAGCCCTACTTTCGGCTATCCTAGCCGTACAGGTTCTTCTTCTGTTCTTATCTAGCTGCCGCCTAACAATACTAACACCACAGCGACTCCTAGTGGTATTCTTAAGAGTTCAGTTCCCCTTTCTTTAAGGTGATTGAACAATAAACATTGTACAGCGAA